>NC_038242.2:37899334-38199334 GCF_000004515.6 Glycine max | reverse complement strand
CACGCATAAAATATGGCTTAATTATCAATTATCATGTTACATCTATACTAATAATAAAGAAGATATTCCATTTTGGTGTTTACATATTCTAGACAATTTTATCTTTCATCAATTTATTTCTTTTAACAACTGCTCCACTACTTTTTAGTTAATTACTTTCTTTCTTGCTCCTTTTTTTTTTAACTTCTAAACCTTTCTTCTTTCTTTTATTTTATTTTTATTTAAAATATACAGAGAGACAAGGAGTAACTCTCTTCCCCTAGTTATAATTAAGAATATTAACTACTTTCTATTCTAATGATACAATTATCTAAGAAAAAAGAAAATGAATCTCAAGTATTATCTCAATATTTTTTTAATCATAAGAATTGAATTCCTATATAAGAACTGTTTCCTACATCTACAAGTCGTAGGAGTCACCTCTAATAGTGATCTTGAGTAACTGGTTCTATAAACTTAATAACCTTATAATTAAGAACTCATTGGAGATACTCTAATAATTTTCATTTATTTTTGGGTGGGATAGGTGCTTCAATTGTTGCTAAAGACTAAAGTGGATTTGAAGGTCAAGAATTTGGAGAACTCAACAGCACTAGACGTAGCAGCTAGTGCGGAGATAAAGAATGCGTTAGTTAGGGCTGGTGCAAAACATGGTTCATCAGTTACTAATGCTCCCACCCTTGCAGATAAACTAAGATGGAACATCACACTCATGGGAAAAATAATTATATTTGTACTTCGCATTAGAAGGGACATAACAGAGGATCAACGCCAAGCTTTTCTCGTAGTTGCTGCTCTTATTGCAACCGCAACTTATCAATCAGCACTAAGTCCCCCTGGTGGAGTTTTTCAGGCTAATGCTGGAAACAACGATAATAATAATGTTAATATCACTTCCCCCAATTCTACGACTATTGCTACGCAAGGAATTAATGCTGGGACTTCTGTCATTTCTGAAGGTGATTTCTTGACCTTATCAATTCTCAATTCACTTTCTCTTTTGATTTCAACCGTAACAATCTACATTCTCACGCCAAGTGGGATAGTGGGTACTATATTGTTCACGCCAATGTTTTGGTTTGCCTACTGCTATCTCTATTCTATAAGGGTAATATCCCCGACTAATGCTACCAAAAATTTCAATTTGGTTATGCTGTGTTTATTCTCCTCCTTGTACTCGGGGGTAGGGTGGACATTTTCCGTAGTGTGCAAGAGACTTAAGATTCATGAAAAGATGAGGGATATTGGAACAAGGAATAGTACAGGAAGAAATATATGGTAGCGGTAGCATTATTGCTGCAAATTTGACTATCTGTAGTATAGATAGTTCTGTTTGAAATAATAATTATTAGAAAATGAAGTCTCAGAAGATGAAGGGTTGAGTTTCTATACATTAAGAAGCATTATTCTTATGTAAAGTATATTATTCCTTCTTATGTATTTACAAGGCATTTACTATTAGTATTATGTCAGCTGTATTTTAATTGAGTATTAATGTAATGGTTATAATAGACTCTATTAAAAATAAAGGACTAATTCATCTAGCATTATTTGTGGCAAAGTAATAGAATCTCTTGTATTTTGCTATAGTTTTCTCTTTATAAATAGCATGTATTATATTGGTTTGCCACTGCTATGTCTATTCTATGAAGGTCAGCGAAGTTCCAATTCATCAAGTGTGCACCAACATGTTTTTGTTAAAGTAAGAAACTAAAAACTGAACATGAGTGTGGGAATAGAAAGCATAAAAGAAATATCACAACCAGCAAAAAATGGTGGAAGATAGAATTGTATTTTCGTTAGGATTTTTCCAGCATACATAAGTGACTTGTAGTTGCTGAAAATACAAAGTTACAAGCAACACAACGCATCCCATACTGACTTAGCCTAACCACTCCCTTAAAACAAGGTCTTTCATTCAATTTCTCCTACTACATGTTGACTAATACTAACTTATATCAGAAACATAACAACAACATATTTAATACCAAAATACCAAGAAAAGTCTCAATTCTAACACTCTTCGACAGTTTTCTTGTGCACTCCAAGTCTTAATCTTGGCATTTCAAACTTTCCCTTGGAAAGTGCTTTTGTCATTATGTCAGCAATCTGTTCTTCAGAGCTGCAATGCTCCAAGCAATGTTGTTAATGACGGATGGCGGTTCATGGCGGAAAGTAAAAAATCCGCCATAAAAATATAGCGGATGGCGTAGCGGAAAATGGCGGATGTCATGGCGGACAAAAAAAAAACATATATATAAACTCATTGAAATTGAAAAAAACAAAGGATTGCATTCAAATAAACTAAAAAAGTTTCATGAGTTCATACAATAATCAAGTACGAACACCAAATAAACTCATTAAAGAGTTCAAAATAAGAAAATGATAAAAACATAATGCAAAGTGCAAAGTGAAGGTTGAGGCTCTAATCATCTTCTCCAATCCCAACATAATCATCTTCGTTGTTATCATATGGTAATGGAGCATCTCCCTCTTCCCCATCAGACGCCTCAAAATTGACCATGATTTCTTCTTTTTCAGATTCAACATCAATATTCTCCTCAACATCTAGATCCTCATCATTTTCTTGGACTGCTTTTTGCTTCCTTGATGAAGATCCAACAATCATTGCCTGTTTTTTAGAAGTTTGGGCAGCAGCAACACTTGTTTTTTGCTTTTTTCGCCTAGTATACATCCTACACTCTCCAACCCCCGAAGCCTGATACACAGTTGCCCAATTTAGAGCATCATCATCTTCAAATACCAAATCATTTCCAGCATCATTATCATCATCTTGATCCATCTCTCCCACGAGCCATTCATTGCATACATCAATATCATTAAGAGAAATTGGATCAATTTCATCTCTTGCATTATATCTTTGCTTCAATTGTTGGTTGTATTTGACAAACACCAAATCATGCAACCTCTTGTGCTCAAGCCTATTTCTTTTTTTGGAATGAATCTACAACATAACAAATAAATGTTGATTTCAATCTCAAATATACTCCAAATAAAACTTGATCATCAAAATTAAATAAAATTAAAAAGTATAGTTAGAGTTTTGTCACAATTACTTGCTCAAACACACTCCAATTTCTTTCACATCCTGAAGCACTGCAAGTCAAACTCAAAATCTTAATAGCTAGCTTCTGCAAATTTGGAGTTTGTGACCCAAACATTCGCCACCAATATGCTGCAATACCAATTACCAACCAAGAGCATAACTTAGAATTCTGAATTATAAAACTAATACATAAAAAAAATAGTATGATAAAAGTTTCTTACTAGGAGAATGGGTTTTCCTTTGAGCCATTGCAAAGTCGGAACCAAAGTGGTCAGCACCAATCTTGTAAAGATGCAACTCGGTTAGAATTTTTTGTTGCACATCAAATTGTGGAATCAACTTCTTAATGCACTCAAACAAACCATTGCTGACCTCAAAATCAAACTCCAAGTCAGTGTTGTCATAAAAGAACTCTGGATTTAAGAAGTGGGCAGCTGCATGCAATGGCCTATGAAGCTGACAATTCCATCTTTTATCAATGATTGCAAACACATCTTTGTACTTGCTTTCATTGTTGTTGAAAGACTTGATAATTGTTTCTTTTGCCTTGTCCATTGCTTCATAAATATAGCCCATGGCTGGTTTCCTTTCACCATCCACAAGACGAAGCACTTTCACAAGTGGAGCCATGACTTTAAGAGTGTAAACCACACTATTCCAAAAAGAAGGCATGAGCACTACCTTTGCAGCTTCTTTTCCCTTAGGCTCCTTATAGCTTGTTCAAGGTCCATTCATCAGAAGTAAACATTTTTCTAATATTGGACCTTGAACAAGCTTCTTTTCCCTTAGGCTCCTTATAGCCATGGTGCCGCCATCCCAAACCCGCAACGCCACCGCTATTCGGTGGCGTTTTTTCGAAAATCCGCCACGGAAAACCGCCATGGCGCCGCCATGGCCGCCATTTAACAACACTGGCTCCAAGCTGATTTCTCTTGACTTCACAACTTCTCTAATGGTATGAAACTTCACCTTGATGTGCTTAGTTCTTCCATGCTGGACAGGATTGTTGGCAATACAAATGGCTGACTTATTGTCCACCCAAATGACAATAGCTCCATCTTGAATTTGACCCGCATCTAACAGAATCTTCCTTAGCCAAATAGCTTGATTTGCTGCAGCTGCAGTTGAAATATACTCAGCTTCTACTGAGGATTGGGCCACAATATCTTGCTTGAATTCCATGAAAAAAGCAGCACTCCCAAATGAGAAAGCATAACCAGAGGTGCTCTTAGCTTCATCTACACTTCTTGCCCAGTCACTATTGCATATCCTTGAAGTTCTCCACTTTAAGTTTTTAAAAAATACAAACCATAATCAGTTGTACCTCTTATATACCTCAAAACTCTCTTTGCAGCACGAAAATGAACTTGACTAGGTGAATGCATGAATCTAGAAAGCAAGCTTGCAACAAACATAATGTCTGGTCTTGTTGCTGACAGATACAACAAACTACCAATTATACTTCTATAAACAAAATCATCTGCTTTATCAATACCATCGTTCATTGATAACTTTTCATTCACAACAATTGGAGTGGCAACAGGCTTGCATTGCTCCATGCAAAACTTCAATATCACCAAAGCATATTTCTTTTGTGAAATGAAGATCCCGTCATTAAATTGAGAAATCTCCATTCTAAGAAAATACTTAATTTCACCCAAGTCAATCATTTCAAATTCTTTTTCCATGTCCTTTATTTCACCTAAGTCAGTCATTTTTCCACTTCTTCACGTACAAGGTGGCTTCATTTTCACTTCTTCTAAAGCCCTTTTTCAAAAGATAACTGTCAATCCTGCTATACCAAGCTCTTGGAGCCTGTTTTAGGCCATAAAGAGCTTTTTGAAGTTTGTAGATTTTATCTTCACTTCCCGAAACTTAAACCTTCAGGTTGATCAACATATATGTCTTCATCAAGCAGGTCATTCAAGAAAGCTGATTTTACATCAAAATGATAGATTTTCCAGCCATGTTTTGCTGCCATAGAAATCATTAATCTGATCATATCATGCCTCACAACTGATGCAAAAGTAACGCGTGGCTGCTATGAATAACCTTTTAGCACCAATCTAGCCTTAAGTTTGTTTATAGAACCGTCAGGATTGAGCTTAGTTCTGTAAACCCACTTTACAACAATCACATTTTTATTACTTGGTCTATCAACACCAAGTCTGATTTTTTTCTATCATCTTCATCTCCTCCTGCATGGTAGCTCTCCAACTCTCAAATTCAGCAGCTTCATCATACCTTTTTGGCTCTAATGCAGCAACATTGCATCTAGCATAAACATCTTTCAAAGATCTTGTACCTCTCATTGGAAAATCAGTGTCGCTGTCATAGTTTTCTACTTCGTCATCAAAATTCAGTTCTTGCAAATTGTCTTCTCCAAGTAGCCTTTTACTTGAGCCTTCAGCTTGACATTTCTCACAATTCCATCTGGAAACTTCATCAAACTTCACATCTCTGCTGACCATAAGTTTTTTTTTTGTCTCCAAATTGTACACTCGTATCCTTTGGAGTTATTACTATACCCTAAAAAGAGGCCAACTTCTGATTTGTGATCCAACTTATCCTTTTTTACTGTTGGAACATGACTGCAGCACACACAACCCAATATTCTCAAGTGCTCCACCAAAGGCTTCCTTTCAAACCATGCTTCAAATGGTGTTTTGTCATTCAAGGCTTTGGTAGGCAGCAAATTCTGCAACTAAACTAAGGTATTTACAGCCTTAGCCCAAAAACTCTTAGGAAGACCTTTCTCAAAAAGCAAGAACCAAGTCATTTCCATCATTGTCATGTTTTTCCTTTCACTCACTCCATTTGTTGAGGAGTGTAAGGAACGATGAATTGATGCTAAATTCCTTCTTGTTCACAAAAGTTTTTAAAATTCCCCTGTATACTCAGTCCCATATTCAGATCTGAGCTTTTTAATTTGACATCCAACCTCATTTTCAACCATAGGCTTGAACTTCTGAAATGGAGGAGCTGCTTCTGACTTTTGCTTTAGAAAAAACACCCAACTTATCCTTGTAAAATCATCTATAAATAGCAGAAAATAAATCTTTCAGTTGCACAAGGCTCTTCATATTTGAAGAGTATCCTATGACACTTTGACATGACATAGACACTGACAGAAACTTGTCTTCTCTTTTCTTGACAAAAGTATGACATGTTGGAGACAAGTATATTTTCTTACCATCAAACCTTGGATGTAACTGGTCACATATACCCATCTCAACTAGATCTTGACGAGTATTCAAACCATCCTTTGTCTTGCCTTGAATTTTAAGAAGCGTGCCAATGACACTATCACACACATTTTTCTCCAAATGATAACATCGATACAATGTCTGACATCTAGATTAGACCAGTATGGAAGATCAAACAATATCAACCTCTTCTTCCATATGCAAGTTTTACTTGTTGGCTTCTTTTGGGTCTTTCCAAATATAGTATTGATGTCCTCAACCCGCTCAAGAACCTACTCACCAGTTAACGGTATCGGTGCACTTTCATGCTCTGGTTTCCATTAAAAGCTTTTTTCAATCGCCGGTAAGGGTGATAAGGTTTCAGAAAACGTCGATGTCGAGTGTATATCGTTTTTCTTCCATGTTTTAGTTGTTCATAGCTTGCATGATGACCCTTAACACTATATCCACTCAAATTCATGTATGTTGCAAAGTCATTAATGGTATAAAATAGCATTGTAAGCAACTTGAATGTCTCATTTCGATACCCATCAAACATGACAATCCCCTCATCCCACAACTTTGTCAAGTCTTCAATCAAGGGACTGAGATAAACATCAATCATGTATTTTCACTTCATGTACAAATAAGGAGGCAAGTTGTAAATTACTTGCAAAATAGGCCACGAACTATGCTTAGTACTTAAACTACCATAGGGATCCATTCCATCAATGGCAAGTCCAAGCCTAAGATTTCTTGCCTCTTTGTCAAAATCTGGACACAAATGATTAATCTTCTTCCACTGGGAGGAATTAGTCGGGTGACAGAGCATTCCATCGCAGTTTCTCCTATTTGCATGTCATGTAAGGTCTTTTGCGTCATCTCTATTAGTAAATAGATACTTAAACCTTTGAATGATTAAAAGATACCATAACACCTTTGTTGGGGGGCCTTTTTGTGTGCTTTCGTTACTACTACACTCGTCATCATCCTTCATCGTGATATCCCAAACCTGGGGTAATTATGCATTTCTTCAAACTCATGTTTGTATAGTATGCAATCGTTAAGGCATGCATGAATTTTTGGATACTGCATACACATCGAACACAATATCTTTTTCATCTGATAATAACTTTTTGGAAACGTGTTTTCCTTTGGAAGCATATCCTGCACTACCTGAAGCAGTGAGTGTTTTCCTCTGGGGACCTTTCTCTGTGCTTTTGTTACTACTACACTCGTCATCATCCTTCACTTTGTATTGTGATATCCCAGACCTAGGGCAATTATGCATTTCTTCAAACTCTTGTCTATATAGTATGCAATCATTAAGGCATGTAAGAATTTTCGGATACTGCATACACATCAGACACAATATCTTCTTCGACTGATAATAACTTTTTGGCAACGTGTTTTCCTCTAGAAGCATATTCTGCACTACTTGAAGCAGTGAAGTGAAACTTCACTCAATCCATATCTAGCCTTGACATTAACCAGACTTAACATCGCTGACAACAACGTCATAGACTTCTTGCACCCTGGATACAAAGGCTTATTCGAATCACTTTCTAATGTATCATACATAGGGGCATGTGCTTTCTTAAAAGACTCTTGTCCAAGATCATGAATCATATCCTCTAATTGATCTCCCATTCCTACATCAACTGGTTCAGTTTGGGATCCCATTTGCATGTCTGTCAATTCACCATGCCATATCCATGTCGTATAATTCTTCTTAATCCCATCACATAGAAGATGTGCTCGTATGTCATCTAGTACTTGTCATCTCTCATTCAAACAGTTTACACAAGGAAAAAAATATTTTCCATCCTAACCCGGTCGACTTCTTTCAGAGGAAAATTCCAAGAATTGTTCAACGTCTTCCTCATACGCAGGACTCATGCAACTTGTATTCATCCAACTTCAATCCATCTAATTAATAACTCTGTGATACTCACAAAATTATTCCATGCATGAAAACCTTACTTTTTCATTAAAGGTGTGGTCCTATCCCATTCAGAAAGACATTTTTTATAGTAGATTCATATGTAAAGGTTAAGTCTCTTTTCTTAAATTTGACAAAATTTTGTTAGCATTTCCCATTGATCTCCAATTATATGACATGAAAGTGGTGACATGAATTCCACCACATTCAAGTACGCACTCAGAGAACAAAGTGAAATGCATTGTACCAAAATTTCATCAAAATTAAGAAAAAAGACTTAACCTATACAAATGAATCTACTATAAACAAAAATGACTCTTTCCAAATTATCAGACGGACAATTCAAGATTCAATACAATGATTAATCCAAACTATCCAGAAGAATCATTGTATTAAATCTCAAATAAGAAACTAAGGTTAACTCATAATGAACATAACTTGTATATAAGGCAATAGTCATTAATCACATTATACAAGTTATAAAAGCATTTGTAACAAATAAAAGCCTGAAAAGAGTATGAAAGACTTTTGTACCTATAATGTCACTAACAATCTCTAACAACGAATGTCGTGATGAAGATGAAAATAGGAAAATGAAAAGTGCCTACAAATTACATTGAACATCGAATATTAATATATATATATATATATATATAAAACTTATCTAGTCAAATGACAGGAGAATTAGTTAAATAAGAATTGTGCAGTGTATATATAAATACATTATTCCATGATTGATAACTAGAATGAGCTACATCTTCTTTATGTCTAGCTCACCTGTGTGCTTTGGATTGTACAAAAATGAATAAAGGTCAGAATTTTTTACCTTCAAAACTAGGTACAAAGCACTTTGAGTGTTTACAATTTATATAATAGCCTTATTTCTATTATAGAAGTTGAAGATGGGCTAGATTCTCTAAGACAGGGCTTAAGTCTTTTTAAGGACAATAACTTTCCTTTTGATGAATGTATAATCTACTATGTACGTATTTATCTTAAACATCTGCATTCAAACATTTACTTCAATCATCGCGCAACACATGTAGATTGAAGCTGAGGCACTTTCCGTCAAGATAATCCATTATGTGAGTTGGGTCACAACTCCCATCCAAAACATGATTGAAATGTGTATATAGTTTTAATTAAATCAATATTAAATTTAATGTTACTGGTGTCCATGGCAAACAAGCTAATTTTAGCGAGTCTTATTCATTCCGCAAACACAAGAAGTTTGAGAGAGTGTCATTACAACAATCCTAGTCATGTAGTACCACCAATTGTGAATACATAGACAACCAATTTGTGACATGGGTTTCCATTATAGTAAGTTGTCAAGTAGTTGTAGCTTTCTGATCCTACGAATTACGTGTATTTTATCATTTATATACTAATATGTTTTATAAAAAAAATCTTATAAAATGAAATGAAATTAATATTGATTCATATGATTTAGATGTGAATCTATCACTTCTACAATTCAAGAAGTATTCATGTAACATTTTTACTATTCATTGAAAAAAGTTATTCTTTATTCATTTATAAGTCACTTGATTTGACTAGTTTATTCATTTGTTATTAATTTAAAAAGATTTTATATGAAACTTATATGCATTATGTCTTTTTTTCATAATATTGTTCACTTCTACAAAATGGAACAAAGACTATAAGAGCTACCTTCATAGCCCTATTCCTTGGTGACTCCAAATGCCTTGTTTCTCTCTTGAATGACAAGTTCCCTCGATTGGGTTTGAGGTAATCTGATTGCATCAAAATAAGCTGGCTTGGTTCAGTGTTGTTTTGGACAAACATCAACATCACACCATCGGTTGAGGTTTTGCTTAATACACAACCACAATCAATCAACTACTTCAACAGGTTGGTTCAAATCAAGACCAAGGTTGATCTTGATAATTTCTTTAGGAATGAACAAAGCATCCTTATGCTACCATATCAGAAATTATTAGAGTAATAATTGGTACTTTTTACTCTAAACACTTTATTAACACTTATTAGTTCTTACTAACTACTAGAAATGTATGAAGTGTTAATGAAAGTTACCTGCAAGAATAAAAATTTAGAAAAGATATAGGTTGAGGAAGAACTTGAGGTGCTATATATGCTCCAGGCTTCAGTTTCTTTTCATTGTTGAATTATTCTGTCTAGGTAATATTAGGAAAGTATAATACTACCAAAATAGTTATAGATTTAGTGCAGGTTTGAACACTTCCAAACTCATGTTCAGGATTTTTACGTCAAATATAAAAAGACACCTAAGTTACTTCAAGTAACTCTTGAAAGGGATTACATGTGTTTTGCATTGATGAAATTCACACACATTTGTTTTTGCTAATGATTTACTGTGGTATTCAAATTTATTCCTAACTCGAACTAGTTTTATTTTATCCCACTAAACTCAATCACTCTTACTCTCACGAAACGCAAAAATAGAACAGGGGAAAAGCATTCAACTTAATACTAATGAAGAGAAGAAGGGAACCTGAAACTTGCGGCGATGGCGATGAAAGCTCTGGACCGACACCAGCAATGAGAACCTATGGCTCTAGACGACAGTCATAAGCACAAACACACGCAGTCACGACCAATGGCAACAAGCGACAACCATAACTTTAACGAGCATGGCGGCGGCGGTGGCGGCAGCGGAAGCAACAATGACAGGAGAGGCCTTTTGACGCCAACACAGAGCTTTGGACACAAGGTTTGGGCGCGCACAACAGATTAAAACCATTCTTTGTAGTAGTGACATCACACACATCAACATCATTTCCAATGGAAGGTAAATTTTGAACTAAACCATTTGAGCTCATTTTCTTCAAAGTGGAAAAGCTAAAATGACCAAGTCTTTTATGCCACAAAACAAAATCATTTCTAGTACTAGGAAAAGCATGCATAGTTTTTTCTTTCCACTATATTGGAAAACTTTTATCTCTCATTTTGACAGACATTAGCTCACTCCCTAAGGGATCAAATATGGTGCATCTCATGTCTTCAAAATGCAAGGTATAGTTCTTTTCAAGCATTTGTCCAACATTCAAAATGCTTTGATTTATCTCAGGCACATAAAACATCTGATTTTCGACATCTCGAGGGAGAAGATTTTGAGCCTAGGTGATCATGGTGAAGGGGGTTTTGAGCTCGAGGGACTTGGTCTTGCCAATGCTGGGCTGGCCGGTCAAGAGGATTGTGCGGTCGGCGATTTTGTCGTCTTAGATCATCTGGAGGATCACGCCAGCGGCCTTGTGGGTGATGATTAGCTTGACCATGCCGTCTGAGATAGTACGCGACTCCAGAGAGGATTTCAGGCCAAGGCCGTGAATATGGAAATGCGTGCCCACGCGCTCTATGTGGGTCAGATCGCAACTCTCAAAGTTTTAGCTCCGCCATTGTAGAAACAACAAAGATGGTGGGAGGGAGAAAGAGGGTTTTGAGGGTTTGGTATTTGGAGAGTGAGAATATGTATTCCCACTTTAGAGTGCGGGGCAGTGGTTAGAGGCACACATTCAAATATTAAAAATAGCGAAAAATCTTAAAATAATAATTTTTAAGATGATTTTTGAAAAACTGTATAACTCTTATTATTTTTAAAATTATCACTGCCTAACATTCTAAAACCATATATCGAAATCGTCTTAAAATGTAGGTAGTAAAAAATCATTTTCTAATAGTGTTTTTTAAAAGGATGTAAATGAAGATACATATGCACATGAAGTTCATTCATTATACATCTCCATTATCTTCATTAGCGGATTGTGCTATTTCATTTTTATTGCGTTAAAATCAATATATTCCAATAACTTTTATTACATCTTTATCTATAAAATTTTAAATAATATTTAAACATATAGTTATTGAAGAGTGGCTTGAAATTTGAATTTTAAAAATCTACCAATTATTAATTAAACTTGCTCATTTTTTTCATTTTAAAAATAACAAAATATGTTAATTAAAACTGTCCATATTTTTTATTTTCAAAATATTCCAATTTGATAATTAAAACTACCAATTTTTCTGATTTTAAAACTATATCAATTTTTTAATTAAAACAATAGAATTATTTATTTGATTTAAAAATTTCTTAAAATACAGCTAATAAAGGTGACACGTACCCTTCTTCCTTTCCCGTTTCTCACTTCTTCTTTCCTTCAAAACTTTTCACTCAAATTCATCTTTCTGTCTAAATAAAAAAATAAACTCATAATTTAAATCAAAAGTATAAAGAAAATCATAAAGGCACGAAGATGTTTACTCTTAATTAATAACTAACCGTCCTAGATATTAATTAATATAGAATTTACATCGTGTGATAAATCAGTGCGCGACATGCATAATTAAGAAAATATCAGCAAAACCAATTTTAATTTTTATATATGGTATAACTAAAATTAATTCTTCGGATTTTTTATGTTCTAACTAAATCTATAAGAGAATAAATACTTATAAGTTAATATTTTTACTGATGAATATAACATTATATTATTTAACAATTTAATAAGTTAACAATTTTACTGAAGAATTCAATAAGTTATTTTGATACAGAATGATATAAATTTAAATTTATCATTTTATATCAATTGAAATACTATGGACTTTCAAACCTATTTTTAAAGACAATATTCTTAAAAGAAATTAATAAAATCCAATTCTATTGTTGTATGTTGACTATAAACAGTTATAAAGGGTTAGTTTTCTTTGGATTGAATCTAAGTTATACATTTAAAAATAATGTTTAAAATCAAATTTAACTAAAGTAATTCTAACATTTTATGCTCTTTCAGTGAAAATTTACTTATGTATTTAAGAAAACATATTAAATTATAAAACAAATTAATATGTTATCCATATACATGTCCCTAAAAGAAATAAAATTAAAAATAGCATTTCCTGTGCACTCGAGTACATGCACTAATCTATAACAATATAGCATGAAAAAAAAGTCCTTGCTGCAGGATTGATTACATTACATTCTGTTGTGAAAGTGGAAAAAAAAATAGAAAGTAATTGGTGGTAGAAGAAATATGGAGTCTCACATTTAAGAAAGCAAAATTAAATAAAGTCTTGGAAACGCTGCGATATCTATTATGTCTGGAGCTGATTTCGTTTGTTATCGTCTTTCAATAGACAAATTTACGTAAAGGGATCACCTTTAGAAACTATTTACCTAAAGGGGTCTCTTTTAAAAGTAATTGCGGAGGAGGTTTGTTTTCCATGGAAGTCGCTGGTGGTGCTGGCGATAATGGTTGATCCGCCATTCCCATTGGCGTTACAGGGCGTGACGTGGACGGAGGGTCTCGCCTTCTAGATTGGCGAGACATGTGAAGGGAGCTCTCGCCTTCACCATTGGCGAGATACGTCCACGTAGGACTGGCGTGAAGGTCTCGCCTTCTCTGGTGGCGAGATACATCTCGTGAAGGTGTCGCCTTCTCTAGTGGCGAGATAGGTGCATCTCGTGAGGGTGGGTTACAGCTTTGCAGGTGTTAGGGTTGCAGCTTTGCAGGTGTTAAGGTTGCATGCATGCACTGAAAACACAGAGTAGCCTTAGCTTAGCTTTTTGACCCTTGCTTCTTTACATTTCCTTCTATAAAAATAACCTCCAGCAACTTAAATTTTTACGCAAACTTCTCTTCTCTTCTTCAAGCTTTCTTCTTTCTCCTTTGTTGAGTTTCAGTGAGTGAGTGTGTACGTGTGTGCTGCACTTCCTTCAACTTTATTTTGCTGTGTCTTCCATAATTCATTCCTGGTAAGTGATTTTTTTAAATAAGTTTTATATATTCTGATTTATATTTTCTGTTGTTAATATTATAAAAATAGTAGGTTAGTTAGTATTAATAGGTATTGTAAGTTTAGGTTAATTAGGATTAATAGATATTGTAAGGTTAGGTTAGTTACTATGTTGTTCTTAATTTTTATGTATTAATAGATATTTGAAGGTTAGGTTAGTTAATTTGGTTTGTTGTATATATTTTTAGATATTATATATGTTAGTTAGTTTGGTTTGTTGTATATATTTTTAGGTATTATATATGTGATATAATATTATTAGCTTTAGAAATATTAGGCACACGTAATATTAACTAGTTGTAGAAATATTTTTTGTCAGCCACACCTATTATTAGCTTTAGAAATATTAGGCACACGTAATATACTTAATATTAGCTAGCTGTAGAAATATTAGGCACAAGTTAATTTAAGGTTTAATTATATATTTGTAAATTTTAGGATAAACGTAAATTTTTAGTTTTTGTAATATTAGCTAGCTGTAGAAATTTTAAGCATTTTACATGTAAATAAATAATTGTAATATTAGATACACGTAAATTTGCCTTTTTAGTGTTATAATTTTGTATGTTATAATAGATAGTATAGTTTTAAATAAATGAATTGATAAGTTAATATTGTTTGAGTTAATTATTTTTAGTTTTTAGTTATATATATATATGATAAGATAGTGTTAGTTTTAGTTTATAGGTTAATATTATTTGTTTTAGGAAATTTACGTTATTAAATATATGATACATTGCACATTATTATTATTATTGTATATATATTGTTTAAATAATTTTTTCAATATTTGTTTGTATTATAAATAATTTGTTAGTCCATATTTTATTTAATTATTTTTTTGTTAGTTGTAGAAAAAAAAATTATTTATTTAAATTTTTCTTCACATGTATTTTAATTTATCTATAGAATATATTCAAAATTACCCAGTTTTATTTATCTACTAACTTAAACTTAAACTTAAACTACAGATTAAAATTTCATTCTAACTTCAAAAAACTAGAAGGGAATCGGGTAATTATTTGTAAGGTCTGTCCACCCATGAACAAAGGCTTGTAAATAATTAAGCATTATTAAAATAACTTCAAACTAAAAACCTAATTACAAAAATTAATAAGCTTAAACTTCACGTTAAAATTTGTTTCTAAATAAAACAATTATTACTTCAATTAAATATTTTGAGAATGATAAAAATAAAAACATCTATTTGCTTCCTCTATTAAACTTAAACTAGACATTGATACGTCATTCTAACAAAAAAATTATTACTCAAATTAAATAATTCAAAAAAAATTCCTTAACTTCAAAAACTTCAAGAGTCACCTCTAAATAGTATTAACTCACAAATATCATAAACAAAAGTTTATAATCGAAACGGTCACATATCAAATTTCTAAGCCACAAAAACCATGAACATAGAGGATTACAAATAATTACTCATAATAATTTTAAAATAAAAATTCTAATTCAAAAAATTAATACACTTAAACTTTACCTTCAAATTTTAGTCTAACAAAAAAAAATTATTACTTCAATTAAATATTTTGTCAATGATACAAATAAAAATATTTATTTGCTTGCTCTATTAAACTTAAGCTACACATTCATATTTTATTCTAACAAAATTACTCTAATTAAATAATTTATGAAAAATTCCTCAACTTCTAAAAAATTTCAAACACAAAATGAAAGGGTTATAAATGGAAGGGTTACACTTAAAAAAATTTCAGACACAAAAACCATAAAAAAAAAGGCTTACAAATAATTACTGCTAATAATTTTTAAATAAAAAATCTAATTCACAAAATTAGTACGCTTAAACTATAAGGGAATCAGGTAAATATTTCTAAGGCCTAATTACAATAATTAATACGCTTAAACTTCACATTCAAATTTTTTTATAAAAAAATAATTATTACTTCAATTAAATATTTTGTCAATCATAAAAATAAAAAATCTATTTACTTGCTCTATGAAAAATTCCTCAACTTCAAAAATATTTCAGACACAAAATGGAAGGCTTATAAATGGAAGGGTTACACTTAAAAAAATTTCAAACACAAAAATCATAAAAAAAAAAATAGGCTTACAAATAATTACTGCTAATGATTTTTAAATAAAAAATCTAATTCACAAAATTAATACGCTTAAACTATAAGGGAATCAGGTAAATATTTCTAAGGCCTAATTACAATAATTAATACGCTTAAACTTCACGTTCAATTTTTTTTCTAAAAAAACAATTATTACTTCAACTAAATATTTTGTCAACCATAAAATTACAAAAATCTATTTGCTTGCTCTATGAAAAATTCCTCAACTTCAAAAAAATTTCAGACACAACATGGAAGGCTTATAAATGGAAGGGTTACACTTAAAAAAATTTCAAACACAAAAACCATAAAAAAAATAGGCTTACAAATAATTACTGCAAATCATTTTTAAATAAAAAATCTAATTCACAAAATTACTACACTTCAAACAAAATGAAAGAAGGCTTTAAAAAATTGACTCAATAAAAAATCATTCCTTTAAATAAATACAAAATATCCTTACTTTAAATAAATAACTAACTTTGAGCAAAATCAACAAACTTCATGAAACTGCCTTTCTTTCTCTCCTCTTCAGACTGCTTTGTTTCTCTCTTCAGACTACCTTTGCTTTGAGTGTGAAATTTTGTTCTTACAAATGCTCTTATTTAAAGTCAATTTACACCATGCAGCATGTGATCTTCTCTACAATAATTACAAGTGCATGTGAATATGAAACTGTATCCATGTGAACCCTCAGCATGTCATGCCCTAGCCTGCAAATGAGCAGAACCCTAGCCTGCTGCATGTCACCCTTACCTGCAAATAGTGCCCTAAGCTGCTGTGTGAAGCCAGAACCCTATTTGTAGCTGTGTCAAGGCGTGAAGAAGGTGTGAAGAAGGGTCCACATTGGTCTCGTTGGTGCTACTGGCGGGATGCCCAGTCAGCACCTGTCTCGCTGGTGCTACTGGCGGGTTGCCCTATAATGCTGTTGGTGCTGGCGGCACCCAGCCACGTCAGCACCATTCTCGCCAGAGCTAGTGGCGACATCAATGGAGTCGCTGATGCAGCTGGCGGCATCAAATGATAAACAGACCCCCCCCCCCCCAACAATTTCTTTCAAAAGGGACCCTAATCCGTAAATAGTTTATAAATGTGTCCCTCTGCCGTAAATTTGCCTCTCTCAATACACTTTCCTTTCGATATCAACAATCATAACAATTTCTGTGCTTGTTTCAAGAGGGAGAGTACGCAGAATACTGTTTTCGCCAATATTTTGGTTCATCAACTGCTACCTCTATTCAATGTCGGTCATATCCCATAATGATGCGCGTATATTTCTTTATTATTTTTTGTTGTTTTTAGTCAACTTGTTCATGGCATTGGTGTTGGTGTATTACACGTTTCCTATGGTGTACAATAGACCCAGGGATCCTGCTAAAAGGAAAATCAAAACAAGGAATATTGTGGGGGACATATATGGGAATTTTTCACCCAAATAATACATCCCAAAAATATTTATATGGATGATACATTTTACTATATCAAACCGATTTCTCACTTGTGTTTTTTCTTTTACACATTATGAAATTGATTTATGGGGAATTGATTTCATAACATCTTTTTTTTAAATCATGTTATGAAATTAGTTTCCTAAGAATCAGAAATCAATTATTTCATAACGTGTTTTTTTTCTTTTAAAAAGATAATTTTTTTAAAAAAAATTAATTGGTTTTTTGTTTTAATTTTTTTATTTTACAAATTTATATATATTAATTTATAAAAAATATAACTTGTCTAGAATAGTATTTAAGAAAAATACATATATTTAAATATTCAATATAAATATAACTTAGTTAAATATTTATAAAAAAAATACATATATTAAAGTGATCTAATTCTTTTACCTAAACAAATTACATATATAAAACATGTATAACTATGAGTACTTAAATATAATTTATGTAGAATAATATTTTAAAAAATAATCCTTAAATGAAACCAAGTTTATCTAGATTGAAGAAGACGGAAAAAAAGACTTAAATAAATAAAGCTTAGGTAAACATCATAATCCTCTAGGACTAACACAATTAAAGTAGAGAATCTTAAAAACAAGTAACAAAAAAAATTACAATCATGAATTGCAAGTTTATTCTAAAAAAGTAACAAGTAATTTGCACAATGACTATATAGATTCATCATGCATTAGAGCAATTATCTCATCAGTTGTTCTCGGTTTCCTTGGTTTGTGCAACAAAGCAAGAATTTCATCTGGAGAACATCCAAAAGTTATATTCAACTCAATCGGGCCTTTGATACTAAATTCTAAATAGATGAAAAATGTTTTTCCTACATCATCGTCGTGTTTGAGCTCTATATAGTTGTACACCACACAACCATCACCTACATAGATTGGTTGACGACAAAAAAGATCTATTAAAATTTTGCAACCTTCGTTGCCGTCAAAAATTATTTTTCTTAAGGTAGCAAACAACATGTCCTCACTTATTGTGATGACTTTTGAATCAGTAAGGCATTCAAATACCATCCCTTCATTTGTTGGAATCATGTCACCATTGTAATACACAAGAACAAATACACTCTACATGTTTTAAGCAATAGGGTGAATATCAAACAAAGGTGTTGAGTTGCATCCAACCCCCTTGCTACTATATATATTAGGTGATCTACTATTTTCACGTGACTCATACCAACAGTTGAGATTGCACTGGTAATATAAACGATTTAGAATGAGTCTTAATTAATTAAATTTGGTTTGCGTTATTTGAAAAATATATTGTTTAGTCAAATTATCTAGTAGAAAGTATTGTGCAGTCACATTGTCTTGAAACAAGCAACGTGAGGTCAAATCGTATGGGGAAAAGCAATGTGGGGTCAAATTGTCTTGAAGAAATGAATGTTTAGTCAATTTGTATTAGGAAAATGTAGTGTTCAATCAATTAATGCATTGTTCATTGTTCATTCAATTGACAAAGGCAAACTGGCAATCAACACAATAGGACGTAATTAACAAGGGCAATTAATAAGGGCACACAATTAATGTTGTATGTGTCCACCAGTTCCACATTTGGGAGGTTGTTTGTTTCTTGCTAGCTGTCAACGTAATCGTCCATGTTTTTGTTGTTTAAGTTGTTCATTAGGAACAACAAGTTGTTCTTCCTGGACAAAGTCAGTGGTGGAAGAACTACCAGTAATACTTTGGTTAAAGGATGCAGACAAAGGTATGAGCATACTTTGCATGTACGCATAATCATACTTTGATGTTTGAAGATTTGTACCCATTAGATTGCTCGTAAAGTCTTTTCCGCTAGCACTGAAGAACTGTGAATTGTACCCATAATCTTCTTAATGATGATCAGGTTGTGGCATGAATTGTGGCATGAATTCATATGATTGAGCATGTTGTTGTAGTCCTTCATCATGCATTCTGGCAACAACTTATGGACTTTGTTGTGGAGGATGTTGCTCAATTTCTATGTATGGAGCTGAACGAGATGTGGTAGCAACGTTTGGATAATTTTCAAACCATGTTAGGCAAATTTTTGAATTTTCTTGATACCAATTCATGTAGTGACTCATATGTTCAATCTTTCCTAGAATTGGTTGGTCGATTAACACATATTTTTATCTTTCCTTCCAAATTGCAATCCACCATTGATGTTCCTCTACCCAGTTTGTGTCACTATGTCCTCTCATGTCAGTATGATGGGCTTTGTCAAGATTATGTGGTAGATTTGTTATATCTTGACAAAGTCCAAATTGGAACATGGTTATGCCAGTTTGATGGCATACTATTACTGGAAAATATATTAAAGTCACAAAATACTCCAAATTTGGGAATCCTTGTATGCATTTTCTGGCAGAAATGACTCAAAACCTCTGTAAGGCATCCAATGGAATTGAAAAAATAACTTGCGTTAGTAATTTCAAAAACAATTTAATCGAAGTTTGCATAAATAAAACAAAAAAACAAATGGTTCAACCTCCTCGTTGTGCATGTTATCGAATCTTGACCTGTAGCCTATCACATCACCGTGTGAGATTCCAAAAAAGTGTATACCCTCTGTCGCTCCATCTAGTGAAATGTAAAATGTTAGTGTCAAATACATTACCAAAAATAAACTTTGTTTGAGTGAGAAATTTTTTGTTTATCTAGTTGCAAGTGAATATGACAGTTGGCACTCGATCTTTGGTTGAATGAACGACATTCCATACCATGCCAAAGATTGTAACAACACTATACATCCTTCCATTTTTTTTGGATGTGGGATAAATAGCCCTACACATTTCTCTGCGCAAATGTGCTAAACATGCCAAACCCCACATGTACTGGCTAGCCCGATCAAGATCTGCTAACAAGGGTACATATAATAATTAGGTGAACTATGTTCCCCAACTTGTTTAGCATCAAGACCTTAATAATCGGCCCCAAAATATATGCCTTACAATGGGCTGCAAGTTCTTATGGTGTGGGTTCTACTGGGAGAGTCAACATGTTTTCTTTTAACCGTTTTAGTTTAAGTATTGATCCATCAGTGCATTCTCTAGGGGAACAACACTTATATATTTTGCGCACATTTGTTCTCAATCATAATATGTTGGGCCAGTAATTAGTCTTCTATTGACATATAAACCCAGTTGAAGAGCAACATCTTCTAAGGTGATTGTGCATTCACAACAGAAAGATGAAACATATGTGACTCAAGTCTTCACTTTTCAACCAAAGCAATCACTAAAGCGTCATCAATATAAACTTTTTTGAGATTTGCAACATTTGGAAACCTTGCTTGAACCAACAAAGGTTTAATTCTGGGATCTAAAGAAGGTATAGTCTGAGCATATGACCGGATTACATCGTTTGTTACCTGCAGAAATCAGAATAATAAAAACATCATTATTTGTGATAACATTCAATTAAACAAAATGTATTACATACTTCTCTAAATCTATGAAGGTGTTGTTTCCAAAGAAGAGGAGCAACTGTAAATGCCATGGTTTAGGCTTTGGTAGTAATGTCAAGAAAAAGTTAAAGAGAGATATGAGAACGAGAGGAAGTGAGTCTGTGAGTTAGTGTATATGATAGCAATACATGCATTGTATTTATAGAAAAAAAATCTAATAGTAACATAATCCAATCATTGGGATCTTGACTATTGATTTTGTCGGTGGGATATTGGTCATTCAATGTGTGTTGCTTCAATTGGTAATATCTAGGTCATTCATTTTGTCGGTGGGATTTTCGATTGTTCAACGTGTGTTGCTCCAATTGGTGATATCTAGGCCATTTATTTTGTCGGTCAAATCTTGACTGTCACAACCCACCCTTTGGCCATGACCGGCGCACAGACTATGACTTTCTTAGTTTGGCTAGCCTATCCTATACAAAATAACCTGTAAAAGAACACATAATATATCTAGACAAATCAAAACACACACACACACACACACACACACATATATATATATATAAATCTCATTCCATCCATTTAATATCAAGGTCTCAGGTCGCAACACAGACCCTTAACATATTATTCAAAATATCCACTAATATCAAAGTTGATTATAAATACTAATCATCAAGTGTCTCAAAACATCATAAGTACATCATTATCATATCGATAAGAGAGAATCATTTAAATGTCGAGATAAATGAATTCTCTCTAAATCTATTACTACCCTGGTCCCTATAGCTGCATTATACTGGAGTTACAAACAAAACATTCATCAGACGTAATAGAGGCCTACCAAAAGATAATCAAATTCTTGGGTACGTCAGCAAATCCCAGGAAATTAGTTACTCTACTATTGTGTATTTGAGAAAATGAAATAAAAATAGGGGGTAAGTCACAAGGACTTAGTGAGAGCATAATATACAAAACGGACAGATAGGAGAGCACAACATAGCACGAGTCTTTACATCCAAAGAAATTTTAAAAAATGACATCAAATAAATAACTAAATAAAATACACTTGCTTTTAAAAATCAGTACTCAAAGAAATATAATTTCAGAACTACTCATAAACTGCTATTCAAGAATAAACACTTTATAATCAAACATTCATTACACTATGTGCACATAGACGACATTATCTCTTCGTTGTGGCAAACGGTAATTATATGACTATGACATTTAGCTCGTAGGCTGCATTATCTCTTCGTTGCAGCGAACGGAACATATAAATATACTATAA
Organism: Glycine max; assembly: GCF_000004515.6. Lineage (NCBI taxonomy): Eukaryota > Viridiplantae > Streptophyta > Magnoliopsida > Fabales > Fabaceae > Glycine > Glycine max. The sequence goes on along the minus strand of NC_038242.2, from coordinate 38,177,101 downwards.
GTCTCTTACTCATAGGCTACATTATCTCTTTGTTGTAGCAAACGACAATTATAATCATACTATGAGAATTTGACTCATAGACTACATTATCTCTTCGTTGTAGCAAACGACAAATATCATTATACTATGAGAAATTGACTCATAGGCTACATTATCTCTTCGTTGTAGTAAACGGAAAATATAATTATACTATGAGAAATCGACTCATAGGCTACATTATCTCTTCGTTGTAGCAAACGACAAATATCATTAACTTACAATAATTAAAACAAATAAATAATTCCACATTCATCCTTTTATATAATATCAAAATCTCAAAAAAATAAATTTCCAAGATCATAAAGAATATATATATATATATATATATATATATATATATTGAAGTTTAATTGCTTCTCCTAAAGGAACTTTAAAAATATCGCTAAGTAGATTAGCTACTCACCTAAATAACGCAATCAATGTCTTCCACTGCTGTTGGGAAGATCAACCACCGTATTTTCCACAGGATCTAAGCATTTAAAACAATAGAGCAAGGGATTAGACATAATCCCCAATTTTAGAAAACCTAGGGTTTTGAGGAAACCACAATAAATCCCTAATACTCAGTGCTATACAATACTCATCTAACACAATGAGTCATAAACATTTACCTTAAAGAGATCAAATAGAAAAATCTAAGGAAGTGAGTAGTGTTCCACCCTTTTTCTCGTCACCTTCTTGTGCTTGGAAAGTCCCAAGGATGCAAAAAGCTTGAAAGTTTCAGAACAATGGAAGAAGATGAGTGAAAGATTGGGAGATAAAATTTTTGGGGAAGATGAGATAGGGTTTTAGAAAGGGGAGGGTTACTGCAAAAAGAAAAAAAAAAGAGTTTGGAAATGGGGAGGGGTCTCGGGGTTTAAAACTGGAGGGGGGGGGGGGGGGGGGGAGGTCTCGGGTAATGGAAAAGGGGGGTGGGGTTGTATTATTATTTTTTCTTTTAGTGAAATGGTGCGTTTCATTGACCATTCTTTTTTAAGTGTATGTGATAAGCCATTAAACATTAGAAAAATGGTCTGCACTGAGGCAATCTGATCCATCACCTCAATCAGAAACCTTTCTGTTATCCTAAACGCTAACCCTAAACCATGACTTCATCATTAGTCAATGCAATAGTGTATTAGGATGACACCATGATAACAACTAAACATGATCCAAAACTTGTAAGCGGTTCACCAAAGACCATTCAACTTGACAATAAAATGTCATTTGATGCCTTGAAGCAAGCTACTGGAAACAAGATTAGTCTACTAAATGGTAAAGTGTTCAAGGATATACATTTTTTATTACCCATGTCATTTGTTGTGATTGTGGCCAATACAAGACATGCATGTTGCACAATGATGAGAATGTAATGACTATGTTTTCTATGTTCATCGAAATCTCCAAGCTCATATGCCTGGAGTTATATATTACCATCACAAACACACCCACACAAACATATGCACATCCACCATCAATTTCTACCAGGTCTTTGAAGTTGGAGGGCTTGGATGAATACATCGATGAAACAATGAACCTTGAATGGAGTTTTAAAGACCCCCACCCCTAATTAATTTGATTGCTATTTTGTTATTTAATGATTTGTAGTCATCATGTGTGTTTTTCATTGCTGTATTTCTGAGTTGTCAAAATGTGTGTTTTAATGCCAAAAGTTTGAAGTATCAGTTGAAATCTTCAAGTGTTAGTAATTTTTTCCTTTTTTTCTTGAGGGCCGAATCGAGACCTGAAAGTTGTCTTAATGGCTTCATTGACATGAAAACTACGAGAATGAAACATTATTTTAATCAAAACAACTAATACTGATAACAATCTAGGTGCCAAAAGTTGCCCTCATGATTGAAATCTTCAAGTGTTAGTAATTTTTTCTTGTTTTTGGCCACTTAATTAATGCGTTTGAAGGCTGAATCGAGACTCGAAAGTTGTCTTAATGGCTTTACTTACATGAATACTATGAGAATAAAACATTATTTTAACCAAAATAGTTGATACAAATAACAACTTAAGTGCCAAAAATTGCCTTCATGGATTGAAATCTTCAAGTCTTAGTAATTTTTTCTTGTTTTTGCTCTAATTCTAAACCTCGGTCCATATGTCTATTGCAAAAACCCTATATATAGAAGTCACATTAACCTTCATTTAATGCATCTGCACAACACTTTCTTGCTCTATTACTTTTTTCCAACTTTGCAAACATAAACCCCTTATCACATTTCTTTCTCTATTACACACCATGTCTTCCTCATTTGTCAAATGGTTAGTGCACTACAATGGTCAAATAATCAAAACAAATGAAGGGGATACGTTTCAATGCCTTCAGCCATAGTTCTTTCAAACAAAGTGAGGCCTCACACTTGAAGCCTTGAAAAGGAAAATCCATGAAAGGCTTTGTCTTCAACCATTGGACCAAGTATGTGATATTTCATTTCAATACCCACAAGTAGTGGGGCACAAAATACTCGAGTTTATAGTAGTGCAACTTGTTGAAGACGAAGACGTCAAAGATATGATTCTATTATTCACCAAGGTGAGATTCTTCAATGTTGTGAATTGTATGCAAACATCGAGCTACATACAATTCCCACCCCAAACCCTCAACTATTACCTCACCAGCCACAATATTATCCTTAGTCCTATTATTAACACATATTCGATGCATCTCAAGCACTTTTGCTTTAACCCAGCCACAACAAAATTTATTTGAACCAAACACATCTTCTTTTACCTAACTTCTTTTTGCATCATTTTCAACCAATTTTTTAGACTCACAAGCATTTGATGCTACTAAGGATCAACCTCACCCATACTTGAGTACCTATGCAGTAAAGCCTACCTCATCAACCCAACCAAATAAGTTTGAGTTTACAGCAAGGCCTGACTTATCTAACGAAGAACTCGATCCCTTTAGTGAGGATGAAGACGAAGTTCTACACAATCAACCTTAAGAGGAAGATGATGAGGAAGAAGCTGAGCATGTTTCATTAATAGTAACCATACCACCATACTACACACCACCGCACATGCAAAATTTTGAAGAATATAATTTTCAAGATTTTGAATACGACCATAGCTTGCATTGCGAAGAAGTCCAACATCCAGTAGGGACTCTCTTTTAAGGGATGCATTTTCTATAACAACACGAAGTACAACATACTTTGCAATAGTATCATGTGAGCAAAAGAGCCAACTATAAAACTCAACTATTGAACCCAACAAAGCTAATTGTCAGTTATGATGACGATAATTATGCTTGGAGATGCAGGGCATCATACATCCTTGCAAGTTAGTAGTGATAAATAAGAAAGCTCCATGAACCCCATTCATATTCAAATCCATCAATCTCACAAGATCATGCAAATTTGTTGTATTTTCTTATCAATAAAAGAATCCACAACTTGATTGAAAATAATAAATCAACTTTAGTGCCAACCTTGATAACACATATCAAAAGCATTGAAGGATACACCACCATGTACGAAAAAGCATGGTTGGAAAAGAAAAAGGTTATTGAAAACATCTACAACAATTGGGAAATATTGTACCACGATTTATCGAGATTATTGCAAGCTATGCAACACTTTCATCCTGGTATGGTCGTGGAAAAGGAAACACTGTCAATGCCACCACAAGGAGGTCAAGAAATAGAGGGTTTCGTGATGTTCCATCATCTTTTTTGGAGTTTCAGACCATGTATCGACGAGTTTCAATATTGCAAGTCTGTGGTTCAAGTCAATGGAACATGGTTGTAGGTAAGTACAAGGGGACCCTCCCTGTGGCAGTTGCACAAGATGACACCAATAAAATTCTTCCAATAGCCTTTTCTATTTTCAAGAGTGAATAAGTGAGAGCATGACTCTTCTTCCTCCAAAATTTAAAAAGGCATGTCATCCCATAACATGATTCGTGTTTATTTTAGACAAGCACGAATCAATAAAAAGTGCTTAACCAAGATGTGATAGTGGGTGGACGACACATAATTTAGTGCATGTGTTTTGTATTTGACATATTGCACAAAATTACATAAGGAGGTACAAGAACAATGCCATCAAAAGACTAATTATTAATATGGGTGAGTGTTAAACTTCTTTCTCTTCATATCAAATATCACTTTATTTTGTATTATTCACAATATTGAAATTGTATATTTATAAATACTCAACATATGCAAGGATAGAGTGTGCGTTCAATCGCTACTACAACATTATGAGGGAGGAAGTAGATGTTAACTGAGCAATTAATTGGCTCTGCTAAATTTTACGAGAAAAACTGACTCTCGCATAAGATGGTGGCCAACAATGGGGGCACATGACCACTAATCTTGTTGAGTTGATTAATTCGGTACTTAAGAAATCTGCCAATAGGTGTGCTAGTAAAATCAACATATCTAATGCATTGTTCAACAAAAGAGGGAGAGAAGACATAACAATACTTGCATCTGGCCAAGTTTATACGCAAGTACTAAACAAGGCCATCGAAGATGCATAGAGAAAGACAAATACTCACACTATTCTTGAGTTCAATCAATGCGACACATGGTTTTTGATCCAGGAGATAATAAACCCGAGAGAGGTTCGGCCTGCTGGAGATTTCACGATCAGGCTGGATGAAAAGTGGTGTGACTGTGACAAATTTCAGAAATTGCACATGTCTTGTTCTCATGTTGTTGTTTCTTGTAAGCATGTTCATCATGAGTACAAGAACTACATACATCCTGTGTATACATTGGAAAGTGTCTCCAACATATACATATGATTGTTTGGAGAATTATGCAACGAAGCATATTGGTCACCATGTCACAAGCAATGATTTGCCCCGACCCAAACAAGAAAAGAAATTCTTAGGGTCATTCTGTCTCCTCTCATATCCACACCAAGATGGATATCTGAGAATTGAGTTAACCAAAGCGATGTTCCATGTGTCACATCCCAAGCCATTCAAAGAAAAATTGCCCCCACCGTGTAGACTCGAGCCAACAATGTTGAATTTATGTCATATTCTTTGTATTTTAAAAAATTTGTTATATTGTTTCAAATTTAAATATTTTGTTCTATTGTTGATAATTTTAAAATATTTTGTATTTTAAATATTTTAGTTCAATTCAATTTGTTGGTCACATATATTTTTTTAATTTCAAATATGTACTTTAATAATCAAATAAAATTAAAATGCAAAGGAATAAAACACTCTATTTAAACCATAAAATAAGAGAGTGCTCCGTGTGTGTGCGCGCACGCGTGCGTGCATGTGTGTGTGTGTGGACGCGCACATGTGTGTGTGCGTGCGTGTGTGTGTGTGTCTATCATGTTGAGGGAAAAACTCGTCCATGATTCCTATTTGACTTGTAGTTGTGGTTGTAGGAGCTATTGGTACGTGCTTTATGGGGAAAACATACCAAGCTACCATTACCAATCTTCCACTTCCATGAAGCTAGCTAAATTACTATTATGTCTTGTAGATTTTATTTTTAGGTTTCATTTAATCTATAAAAATCAAAATTATCAATACTCAAAACATGATAAAGATGAAAATATATAGGAATAAACAATAAAATAATGTAGTAGAAGTATCATCTTAAAATTATTTTTTAACAACATTTTCTTTTAAATCAACTTTATTTCATTTTAAACTACAAATAAAATTAAAGAAATAAAAATAATAGAAATACTTCTCAAACTACAAATTATTTTCAATTTAAACATAAATATAGGTAATTAAAAAGGAAAATGAACAACAATTAAAAAAAACCAAAAATTAAAAAAAATAACAAAAAAACCACATTATGAAATCAGTTCCAAATATCGGTTCTCGAATTTGGAACTGATTTCGTAATGCATGTTGTAAAAAAAATATAAAAACTTATTTTAGAAATAAATTCCCCAAGGAATTGATTTCTAAACTACGGCAAAAAAAAATTGTTTATGTTAAGAAATCGGTTATTGAGGAACCAATTTTTTAACATGAACAATAATTTGTTATTCAGATAAATAATTTTTCAATTGTATTATTTGCGTAAATAATTATTATTTTTTGTATTAATTGTGTGAAAAACTCACATATATGGCAGTAATATTATATATATTGGGACAAATTTTCCAGTTTATTGTGTAGATTATTGTATTTTTGAATTTAACTAAGGTTTAAATATAATTTTAGTCCCTATAATTTAGTATTTTTTATTTTTTTGTCCTTATAAAATTATATTTTTATTTTATTTTTAATCAGTGCATATTATGTTTATTTATTTTTAGTCCTTAGAACATTTTGAATAGTGAAAAATGTTATTTAAAATACCTTAAGAACTAAAAATAAAACAAACATAATTTATAAGTTCAAAAAATAAAAAACTAATTTTACAAGAAAATACAAAAAAAATACTAAATTGCAGACAATACAAATATATTTAAATTTTTAATTAAATCTCTTTGTATTGAAATTAGCTGGCGATCATGTCCTAAATGGTTTAGACTTTTTTTTTTTAAAAAAACTCAATGAAGGGTTTAGAGTTAAGGAGACTGCATGTAATTCTTGTATATCATAATTTCAATACTAATATACTACTATATCATAATAATCCAAACAATCATTCAGCCTTATTATTTAATGACTTTTATTGTTTCCAACATTCTCATGAAATTGATACTCATGTCATTAAAATTTTAGGGAACTTGCCCACATGGCAGTAGGGATGCAAGTCTCATTAAATTGATACTCATGTGAACATAAGGATTAAAGTTGCTCACAAATATATTTCTAATTTAACAACTTATTGATATTTTCGTCCTTCCATTATACTTACTGATAAATATATATGCACAAAATATATAAACCTAATTAGTCGACATTAGTAATAAGATACATGCACCAACAACACATTAGACTTAGAAATTTCTAATTTTGTAATCGCAAATATTTATTATAATTATAATTATATTTAGGCTCAAATATGTATTTAGTCCCTGATAAATACTCATTTTTTACATTTAGTCTCTAATAAATTTTTCCTTCAGATCAGATACCTAATATTTGAATTTTTTTGTCTCAAGTCCCTGCCGTTAGTCTGAAACCGTTATCTACTTATGTGGTCGTTAATTGGCTACGTAGGCATCCAACGTGTGGTGCCTCGTGTAATATTTGTGTGAGTGAGATTCCATGTTAATTTTTTTTTTAAGTAAAAGAATGACCATTCACATCTCTCCATCCAACAGTCCCCATTTATTCCTTGATTCAATCAAATGTGTTCTCTTCACTCCCTCAGTTCACTTCATCTTCACCTTTTCCTTTTCGTTGCAGCTTCAACAACCTCATTATTTGTCATTGCCAAATCCATAACACACTGGAGCGACACACAGGCTCTAAAAGACATAAAGAACAACCTCGACCCTTCCTCCATAACTCCAGGCTCGTGCCTTTATTCATGGGACTTTTCCCTCGACCCCTGGGACAACCTCTTTAGCGACAATTTTGCCTACAGCTTCAGTTGCGATGCTGTCGTTTCGGGAGCCACCTGTGTCATCAAACTTGCCCTCGACCCAGCGGGTTACACGAGCCCACTGATCATAAACCATCACCACAACAACAACAATAACAACAACCTACCATTCCTCCAAACCCTCAACCTCTCCAAGAACTACATCTTAGAGATATTTGACTGAATCAAGCAATGAAACTGCATGACCTTGTACCCATCGGTGATGCACCACGCATTCTCCTCACCGTCATTGCCCTCAGTGAGCATCGCGGTGGCCCGTGCCTTCACTACCTTGCGAAACTCCTCGAACCGCAGCACGATGCGCGGTGCGCTCTACACCTTGAAAATTAGTTCGACTCGACTTGGGAAGGGTGGCCTTTGAGAAGTTCAATGATGCCACGTGACGAGATTGTCATTGTCGTAGTGCTGCTTCGAGAACGTGTCATGGTGGTTCGTGCTTCGAATTTAGGTTTGGTTGTTGATGATGGGTACTTCGAGCTTGATGTTTGGGGGTGGTGGTGATGACTTTGTTGTGATTGGGGTTGTTGTGGTTTTGGGCATGGTGGTTCATGCTTCGAATTTAGGTTTCAAGTGGGGTTGTGACTACGGTTGTTGTGGTTTTGGGGGCAGTGGTGATGACTTTGTTGGTGACGATTAAGAAGAAGAGAGGTTGCTATGAAAACGCAAAGGGATGCTGAAGAATGATTTCGTGATGCCAAAGGGACAAAGGAAAATAGAGAAACAAAAAGATTGAAACCACGCAATAAAACAACGTCATTTTTTTTACCTTTTTTTTTAAAAAATCATACGTGTAATCCTAATCAGACAATAATCACGTGTTACCACACGTTGAATGCCTACGTGGCCGGTTAACAGCCACATAAACAGATAATGGTTTTAGACTAACGACAGGGACCTAAACAAATTTTTTCAAATATTAGGGATGCCATCTAAAGGAAAAATTTATTAGGGGCCAAATGCAAAAAAACGAGTATTTATCAAGACCAAAAATATATATAAGCCTTATATTTATAATGTCAACTTACCAAAGAGGAATCAAAACTCAAGAGGAGGCAAGACAGGGGTAGGTTCTCAGATAAAACATCAATTTGTCAAATCTTAAATGAATCATTCACAAGTAGAAGAAAACAAACATGAGAGGTCTAACAACTAGAACTACGATGCTTTATAGTTTTCCTTCTCGATTAGTGACCACCTATATAATTATAATAGACGTCAAAGAAAAAAGTGACATATTATACTTTCAGGTTATGCAATAACAAAATCAAAAAATTCTAAGTATGCATGACAATGAAAATTGAACTTGTGGGTACCCGTCTGACATTGCCCTGATCTTGACGGGAAAAAATTGCTTTGACTAGGGTCGGGGTCAGATTTTTCGTCACTTGGGGAACTGAAGTCAGATTCGGGTTTGGATGTTGTTTCCTGTCCTTACCCCGTACCCACCCTCCTCCATGTATTTTTATAATAATTAATAATATAGTTATATATTTATATATGATTCTATTATTATATATTATATGCAACTATTAATTATATTTTTATTATTTATAATTATTAAAATTTAAAATAAATATTTTAATAGTTAAATAAATAATATTATAATTATATTATTAATTATAAAAAAATTAAAAATTATACATTTAACTAAAAATATAATTTAATTCTTTAATATGCTTACGTTATTTATTCTTCATTAAATTATATGTAATGATTGAATTAAAATGTAATTAATAACTTAAACTATAATTTATTTAAAATATATGAATAATTTTTTTAAATGTGAGATGGGTTCCCCGCGGGTTTTTCTAAATCCAATAAAATTCAATGGGGATGGGATTGAGTTTCATTTTTTCATTCTCACCTTTTATAAATCTGAACCCAAACCTATGCCCTGCCTTTAGTGGGAACACGGATGAGAATAGGCAAGCTTGGCCCCGGTCAGTCTCGTTGTCATCCCTACTTCTAAGTCTAATGTATTATTGGTGTATGTATCTTATTACTGATATCAAATAAAGGTTTATATATTTTATAAATTGTATAATTGAAGGATGAAAATGCCAATAAACTGTTAAAGTTAGGAATGTACTGGTCAATAACTTTAGCCCATATATGCATGCGAGCATCAATTTTATAATATTTTCATCCATACCTGTTGTCAAGTACATGAGTTTCATAACAGATGAAGATGAAAGTTAATGGCGAGATGAATTTGTTTAACTTTTTACACTTTTTGAAAATTATATTTTATTTTTTCATCTCTCATGGTTAGTGCAACACACTTCCAAAAACAAAAATAATTATTTACCTAAAAAAAAACTTTGATACTCGTCACGGTTTATGTGATGACTCTATTTAAATTTCTGATGTTGGAGATTTGACGCAGTTTTTGAGGCGAAGTGAACGGTTTGAATTGGGACAAGGAAATGACAGCCTGGAATTTCCTCAAACAGTTAACGTGCACCGTTGGCGCTCATTCTCCCACCCTCTCCCGTCGCCTCATACACTACTCATTACTTGTTCCCTCTCTCTCCGCTCATCACAAAATTGTTAGGTACCAATGGCTTCCCCATTTCCGTGTCAATCTTTATGCCGCAGTTCCAAATGCAAAGTTTTCAACAGCTTCTTCTTCCCAAACTCTATCAGACACGTCTTTGGCTCCACGTGCTCCTTATACTTCCGTTTTGATTCACTGTCCTAAAGACACTGCAGTAAGCTTCTTTTTCAGCTTTAACTTGTTATTTTTCTCTTTTTGCATTGTAAGTCAACATTTGGATAAACTATTCCGTAAGCACTTATAGGAGATGAAAATAATGAAATAAGTTTCTTTTTTAAGTAAAAGATAATCTTCAGAATCTCTCTCGTATTAGTTTCTTTAAAACTTGATTTTTAACTAATGCATAGCTTATGAGTTATGAGAGTAGTTTATTTCAAAATTTCTTGTTATTTTCTTCTCACATGAGTGCTTATGAAGAAGTTTATACAAACAAAACTTAATTGGGAATGTTTAAACTTTAAAACGTATTGGGAATGTTCACCCATATCCTGAAATTCGGAACTTTAACTAGCCTAGGTTGATGGTGCATTAAGAAAATACTTAGTTATGTTTACAAGAGATGTTTAGTTTGTGAGTTTAGACTAAATATTTTGGACATTGGTGTTACTCGGCGTGTCTTGTTATGATTCTTTACGCTGAGAATTGGGACAACTTATAAGGTGTTAATGATGGCTTGACGCTAGTTAAACAGCCACCAAACAAAGGGGTTATTCTTTAGGTTTATGTAAATAAAAAGATAAAAAAAGTGACTGAATCCCACTAAAATGATATATGAATGGCTAATTTGGATAGAACTAGGGAGCTAGAGTGTATTTTTAAGCAATGAGGCATGTGGTCTGTGTGGAAGGAAGTGTCTGCTAGACTTCAATAGCATATTTAGTTTAATTTGAACCATATTATAGCATAAATTACATTATGTTGCCAGAATGTTTGACCACTCTTCCTCTTTGTGCTGACAAGGATGTGCTTGCAGAAGCTCTTTTATGCTTTGGTGCAAGTTCTGTTAGCATGGATCAAGATGATGTCTCTCAAAGTACAGATGAGGTAAACTTGCAGAAGCTCTTTTATGCTTTGTTTTCCTTTTGTTTCTTATCAAATTTGTTTGTTTTATTTGTTTCAATTTTTCTTTTATGGCTATGTTATGATAAAGGTTTCCTTTTCCTATAAGGAGATTAATTGAATTTGTAGGAAAGAATGATGACAAGCAATAAAATGAGGAATGTATACCATTACCATATAATCATGTTTTCTAGTGTACTTGAATGTTTAGGTTATCAAGAAAATATCTTCTGATTGTCTAGTTATTGAAGAATATCATGTGAGTGACAAAATCCTTTTGAGCTGAAGAATATCAATTTGCAAGTGGTTGAAGCCATGGCTTGATACTCTGCTTATGCACATGATTTTTGATTTTGCAACCACATTTTGTTTCTTTCTTTTCTAGAAAATCAGATTACCACTGATGAAGAAGCAATAACCAAAGGTGGACCTCTTGTCAGTGGGAGAGCTTTGTATTCATGCAAGAGGCCTTTTCTTGGAGCTTCTTTAATATATTTCAGGATGTTAATTACTGCATCCCAATGTCTGGTACATAGAGAGTTAGGAAACTCACTTACCATACTAATCGCAAAGGAGATATCTGGACTAAGTGATAGTGAGATAATTTAGCATAGATCATTGGGGATTAGAAAATGACTCCCCCTGACATGGAAAAAGTATAGCATTGGGATCTATAGGTGTGTCAACATGTTTAACATTCATCAATTTCGTTTCCACCGAAGTGTCTATTGCATACCATTTTTGAAATGTTATATCTATCCCCAAGATGAATTGAAGTCTTTTTGTCTGAAAATGATAAGAAAGGTGCTTCACGATAATGCCATCATCATCACTACTCTAGTAGTGACAATGCCATCAATATACAAATCAAATAAATGCATCTTGCAGCCAATTGGCGATAGAAGACTGAGTGGTCAACCTCACTCTGAATCATACCAAATTGCTAAATAGCAGTGCTAAATCTAAAAAACCATGCCTTGGGGGATTGTTTGAGACCATATACAGATATGCAAAGATGACAGACATGTCTTGGAGCCTCCCAGTGAGAGACAAATCTGGGAGATTGCTCCATATACACTTTTTCGTTGAGATCACCATAGAGAAAAAGTTATTGATATCTTGTTTTTACAAAGGCGAACAGAAAATTTCAACCATGCATCTTGGTTATAAGGGAGAAGGTATCATTATTTCCAAGCCAAAAATCTGTGTAGCCCATAGTCACCAAGCTGAGTTTGAGCTTGTGAACTTTGCCATCAAGACCAATTTTCATTGTTAAAATCCAGCTGCTATCAACATTCAACAACAGGTTTTCCGAAAAGTAAGGGAACAAGGTTCCAAGTTCCACTATTTCGATGAGCACCCATCTCATCAATCATAACATGTCTCCAACCAGGTTTGGCTAAGGCTTCACCTGCAGTCTCAGGATGACAGGATCAAACACAAAAGACTAGCATAATAGGAAAGAGACAAACAATGATAGGTTAAGGTTAAGGTAACATAATGAGATGTATTGAGTGGAACATATATTTTTATGAAGTTCAATGGCGAGATCATCAAGTGGAAACAAAGTCGGAGGAAATGGAGTTGGCGAAGGAGAGTTAGGAGTAGTCTCAGCACTAGTTGGTAGTGGCAGAGGAGAATGATTGTGTTGATGATGATACTGCTATTGAGAAGACTGGGGGAGCCAATCAAAAGCAATGAACAAATGTTCAACTAAGTCAAAAGCATAACCGTTGAGAGTACTATTAATAGCCCTCAAAACTTATCTTCTAAAAAAGGCAGGCTAAATTTTATTTTGTCTGTCCTGTTGATATGCGCCAAAGAGGAAGAAGAATTTAGATGTGAAGATAAAAAATGGTATGTAAGGGGTGGTAAATGAAACCTAACAGATCATTCTGAAATGATCAAATTCTATATAAGTAAATTCAAAATACAGGATTAGCTCCTACTGAAAACCATAAGAATCATAACTTTACTAGTGCAAGAACCCCAACTAAATTTGATCTACAACTAATTAAATTCAATTCCTGATTTATTTTAAAACCACTCTACTTGATCTAAATCCTAAAGTTATATGATCCGTGTCTCCAAATTATGAATAAATAGAAATACCAAAATCATGCAAACCAATTAAATCTCTAACCATAAACATTCCAACAATTTTTAGGCTGTTGCTCACTTGCTCATATTGATGGCATATTTACTGCAGATTTGCATTAGTTCAATATTTCATGAAGTTGAGGATATAAATGTGAGCATTTCACATGCAGCTGATTCTATTGGTTTGAAGGAGATACCAAGATATGAAGTTAAAATTGATGACGAGGAGGACTGGATGAAAAGATCTCAGGTCAATCTTTGCTTCTTTCATTAATCTTTTTTGTTTTTTTCATATTGTTTGTTTCTCTTGTTATGTTACTGAGGAGATAAAATCTAATGCATGTGTAAATTCCATTAAAAATGAAGTATTTCTTTATCGCATCAATTCCACATTTCCCCTGCCACCTAGTAGTTCTTCTCCTTTATATGCAAAACATAGTTTGTGATGACAAAAGATGCCTGTCTTCATAGTTTGTGATGAGAAAGAATGTCTTTCTTTGTTTTTCACTCTGAAGAAAGGTGGAAATTTGTGTTTTCTCATCTGTAGTTTTTCTCAAACAGTTTTTTGTAATCATGGCATGCAAGTGAAAACCGTAGCAGTATCCTGTGTGAACATGAAACTGGTTTTGCATGTAAAGTTGTAATCTGAGATGGAAAGGAATTATCGATATAAAAGACCTATTGCTGACTACTTATTACTAATTGTTTGATTTTTCTCACACCAACACTATACTCCTGAACAAAGAACATTCTTATGGCATGCTGTAAAATGGGAAATCATTCATATTGCTGAAAATTATCAAAGCTAGATTTGTTATCGAAAATAACTTGACAAATTCATCTATCTATGCTTACAGGAATCACTTCATCCAGTTCAAGTTACTGAAGGGCTATGGGTGGTGCCCAAGTGGTGTACTCCACCGGTGTGACTATCTTAAACTTTCTCTATACATGATGAGTTGCTAACTTACTATGATTGCTGACATTGCATTCCAACTCTATTCATTTGTTTAGTTTGGCAACTTCTGTAAATATCCATGTTATATTTAAGCCCTCTAATTAAATATTCTGAGTGATAGTGAGGCTAAAAACTGTGATGGAATTTTCTGCTAATCAATCCTTAATTTTACACAGGATGTTCAAGCAACAAATATAATTGTCAATCCTGGACTAGCCTTTGGAACGGGGGAACATGCCACTACCAAACTCTGTCTATTACTCTTACATGGTTGTATAAAAGGAGGGGAGCACATTCTGGACTATGGAACGGGAACTGGAATTCTTGCAATTGCGGCTCTTAAGGTAATCAACTGTTGATCTGCATACCCTAAGAATTGAACTAAAATGAAAAGAACTATTAAGGATCAACATGCTCAGGACCACACCAACAAGCATTTGTCCATTGTAACTCTACTTTTCTCCCAATTTGGTTTTCTTCTACCTTCACTTGGGCTTAAGCAGTGTTGTTGATTGCTGCTTCTGCACAAAAAAATTAATTATATTGACTAGTCTAACATAACATATTGCCAGTTTTCATGAACCTTTGGTCGTTTTCTTGTATATTCATCATCATTAAATGTCTGGGCTGTAAATTTGACTAGAAGCTGCTGTATAGATACATGCATGTGCATTGGTAAATGATGGCAAATTATTTAACTTTAAATCCATATAGCATATGTTAGGATCAGATATTAATTTAGAGACATTATGCGTCTGTACATGTGATTTGGTTAGTGCATGATCTTCCATATTAAATTCCCTCAAGAATAATATTGTTTTATACTGTGGAAACTGCTAGACCTACGAATTGGGTAGCATCTTCAACTAGAAGTATTGTTTGTTATATTAAATGAAAAAAAAATGTAATTTTTTGCTGCTAGATATGCACAACCAGTTATCCACGTATTTTGAACAAGCTAAATATGTTTTTATCTGTTTTGCCATTCTTCGTTCTTTATAACAATACCACCACATTTTTTTCTACAACTTGTTCGATTTCTTGTTGTCATGTGTACCACATATGCAACAATTTCATGTTAGTATTTTTGTTTTCTTCTATTTTTGTTTTAGAAAATACTGCCAAATTCTTTCTGTAGCCGCTTCTTGTTATTGTTTACATTTTATATTTTATAGCTGACTCTTAATTCCAATTTTGACATCCTGTTGCCTTATAAGTTTGGAGCTGCCTTTGCTGTTGGAGTTGATGTAGATTCAGAAGCAATTGCATCAGCATCTCAAAACGCTTACCTGAACAACATTGGACAAGACAAAATGCAACTGCACCTGGTTGCTAGCAAAACCTCTTCATCGTCCAAAAATGACTTGACATTTGGAGTTATGGAGGGAGAAAATACTTGTGAGATACATCCAGTCACTGATGAGGAAAAGTTTGATGTGGTCGTTGCAAATATACTCTTAAATCCTTTATTGGATCTTGCTGATCAAATTATCTCTCATGCAAAGCCCGGAGCAGTTGTTGGTCTCTCCGGTATCTTATCGGAGCAGGTAATTTAATTAAATCATGTAGATTTTCTTATTCAAAATGCAGTTGGGGAAAGTGCTTTTCAATTCCATCTTGCACCCATTGCCGCTGTGTTTTATGTAGGTCCAGTACATTATTGAAAGATATTCACCATTCTTAGAAGGCATAGAAGTGTCCAAAATGGATGACTGGGCCTGTGTGAGTGGTAGAAAAAAAAAATTTGAATGTGAGGTGACTCATTAAGTGATCAATTTAGAGGTTTGGTAGTTCGCAGCCAATCCCTCACTGCAGCTTGATGCCACCCAGTAAATTTTGTGTGGGGCAGCTTCTAACCTGCCACTTGACAATGCATTTTGGAATGGTCAATGTTGTCTTTGGTTGTAATTCATTTGCCAAGCAGAAAATTAGACTGAAGGGGCAATGCAGAGCATAATACCATGTCTTAAAAGGAAATCACGTTTGGTATCAGAGCATGAATATAGAAATTCATGATTTTCTTTTTATGATGCTTAATTTTTAATCCATGAATATTACTTCTATAATTATATTTTGAGAATTTAACTATTAATGATTTCACTACATGAATTTATAATTAGGGATATTTTATATGATGGAGAATAAAAGTATTAATTTGGAGCCAATATATATGTTCATGATATTTCAGTAGAAACAAAATGCGAAAATGATGTATGATACACATGGAATAGAAGAGATAAGTCTAAAGCATAGATGACTGAAAATCTAGAAATTGAAATTACTCAGAAGACTGAAAGGAAATATGTTAGTGTTAGAAGGATCCTGAGTAGTAAGAAGACTTCAGAAATAACTCAACCTTGACTTCTGATGTTTCAATTTTTCATGATGCCGCAATTCAACCTGCTTTCTTTTGAATATTCACCCTCATAAAGAAGCAGCTTAGTCCGAGTAGAAAAATCAAGAAAAATGATGGACAAGGGCAAGCAAGAAAGGGTGAAGAGGAAAAAAAAAGAGATGGATGAGGTTGTAAGCGCCAAGCAACATCCAAAAATTGAAGAATACTGAAGTTGTCACGACCCACTCTTGGGACATGACTGGCGCACAGACTATGACTTCCTTAGTCTGGCCAGCCTATCCTATACAACATAACCTGTAAAAGAGCACAGTATATATATATATATATATATATATATATATATATATATATATATATATATATATATATATATATATATAGACAAATCCATATGCAGGTATCTCATCTCATCCATTTAATAACAAAGTGGATTATAATCACTAATCACCAAGTGTCTCAAAACATCATAAGTTCATCATTATCATATCTATAAAAGAGAGTCATTTACATTTCCAAAATAAAGGAGTCCCCTCTAAATCTAGTACTACCCTGGTCCCTATAGCTGCATTATGCTGGAGTTACAACCAAAATATTCATCAGACACAATGGGGACCTACCAAAAAGATAATCAAGTTCTTGGGTGTGTCAGCAAATTCCAGGAAATCGGTTACTCCACTACTAGGTATCTGAGAAAAGAAGTAAAATAAGGGGTAAGTCACAAGGACTTAGCGAGAGCATAATATACTATGCAGACATGAAAGGGAGCACCATTTAACATGAATCTTTCCATTTCCAAAAGATATTAAAATGACATTTAAATAAATAATGAACGAAAGATACACTTGCTTTTAGGAATCACTGTACGCAAAGAATATACATTTCAGAACTTCTCATAATCTGGTATTCAACATAATTACTTTAAATAACCAAGCATTTATTCTACTATGTGCACATAGACCACATTATCTCTTCGTTGTGGTGAACGATAATTATATAACTACGACATTTAGCTCGTAGGCTGCATTATCTCTTTGTTGCAGCAAACGGAACATATAAATATACTATGAGAATTTAATCCATAGGCTACATTATCTCTTCCTTGTAGCAAACGACATGTATCATTTACTATAAACAAAATCAACTCATAGGCTACATTATCTCTTCGTTGTAGCAAACGGAAATATAATCATTATACTATGAGAAATCAACTCATAGGCTACATTATCTCTTCGTTGTAGCAAACGGCATATTTTTCATGAACTCAACATAAATAAAATTAAACAAACAGTTCAACATTCATCCTTATATATTATCAAGATCTCAAAATATTTATCAAAGCTCACCAAAAATATATATATTCGAAAGTATACTTGCTTCTTCATAAATGATCTTTAAGAAAATCGCTAAGTATATTAGCTACTCACCTAAACAACGCAATCACTGACTTCTACCGCTGTTAGGAGGGTCAACCGCTATATTTTCCACAGAACCTAAGCATTCAAATAATAGAACAAGGGATTAGACAAAATCCCCAGTTTGAGTAAACCTAGGGTTTTGAGAAAATCACAATAATCTCTAATACTTAGTTTCTAACTCTTTTTCTCACAGCCCATGACTAATCAGTGCTATAACATACTCATCTAACATAGTGGGTCATAAACATTTACCTTAAAGAGATCAAACAGAAAAACCTAAAAAACGTGTAGTATTTTCCCCTTTTTTTCCCGTCACCTCCTCGTGCTTGGAAACACCCAAAGATGTAAAAATCTTGCAAATTTCGGAATCATGGGAGGATATGAGTGAGAGATCGAAAGATTAAATTTTTGGGGAAGGAAGAGATGAGGTTAAGAGGGGTGTGGGCTGCTGTAAGAAGAAAAGAAAGTTTTTGGGAAATGAGGGGAGAAGCTCTCGGGATTTTTAAGCTGAGGGGGGGGGGGTTGTATTGTTTTATTATTATTATATTATTATTTTTCTTTTCTCTTTCCTCTTAATTTAAACGGTGCGTTTCATTCTCCCCCCCTTAAAAAAAATTCATCCTCGAATTTTGATCTATGACTAACCTCGAGTCTCAAACAAGTGAGGATAGTTTTCACGCATAATGGTTTCTGGTTCCCAAGTCATCTCTTCACCAGTTGGTCCTCTCCAAGCCACTTTCACTGATACCACATCCTTAGAACGTAAACGTTTCACACGTTTATCCATTATAGCCACTGGTTGTTCTGTATAACTAAGATTCTCATCAAGCTGCACTGACTGGAGTTGAATAACATGAGAAGGGTCATGAACATACTTTCGAAGCATCGACACATGAAATACTGGGTGAACACTTGATAGATCTGGCGGGAGGGCTAAACGATAAGCCACTTGCCCCACCCTATCTAGAATCTCAAAAGGACCAATAAACCTGGGGCTAAGTTTACCTTTGCGACCAAAACGTAAGATACCTTTCATGGGAGACACACGTAAAAATACATGTTCTCCTACACTAAACTCTAAAGGTCAATGTCTCTGATCTGAATAAGACTTTTGTCTACTCTGAGCAGTCAGTAAGTGATCTCGGATTATCTTTACCTTCTCAAAAACTTCTTGAATTAGATCTAGGCCTACTAACCTAGGCTCTCCCACTTCGAACCATCCAATCGGTGACCTACAATGCCTCCCATACAAGGCCTCAAAAGGTGCCATTTGAATACTAGATTGATAACTGTTATTATAAGCAAACTCTGCCAGAGGCAAGTATTGATCCCAACTACCTCCAAAATCAATCATGCAAGCACGCAACATATCTTCTAGGATTTGTATGTTCTTTCTGATTGGCCATCAATCTGAGGGTGAAATGTAGTACTCAAATCTAATCTAGTCCCTAAGGCTTGCTGAAAAGATCTCCAAAATTGAGCTGTGAACTGAGGGCCCCGATCTGATATGATGGACAATGGCACTCCATGCAAAGATACTATCCTCTCTAAATAGATCTTGGCATATTGAGTTGTTGAGTATGTAGTTTTCACAGGCAAAAAGTGTGCTGACTTAGTCATTCGATCTACAATCACCCAAACTGAGTCATAACCCTTTGAGGTTTTAGGTAACCCCGTCACAAAATCCATGGTAATCATTTCCCACTTCCATTCAGGTATATCAATTCTCTGAAATAAGCCTGCGGGCTTTTGATGCTCTGCTTTAACTTGTTGACATACTAGACATTTAGATACAAATTCAGCAACATCCTTTTTCATCCCTTCCCACCAAAAGAACTCCTTCAAGTCTTGATACATTTTAGTAGAACCTGGGTGAATAGTATAAGAGGAATAATGAACTTCCTCCATAATCTTTTCCCTCAGGCCTCCTAAATTAGGAACACATAGGCGAGTTCCAAAATGTAACACACCTTCAGAATCAACGACAAAATCAGAAATATTTCCTGCTTGGGTCTCCTCTACAATCTTCCTTAAGCGAGGGTCTTCACTTTGAGTGACTTTAATGGTATCCACTAAAGTGGAACAAGCATGAACATGGGCTAAAAGTGATTCAGTGCCTGCAACCTCAAACCTTCCTCCACTAGTTACGAGATCTTGAAACTCCTTCACTACTGGTCTTCTAACTTCCACAATGTGAGCTAAGCTACCCATAGACTTTCTACTCAGAGCATTTGCAACTACATTTGCTTTACCTAGATGATATAAGATCGTGCAATCATAATCTTTTAAAAGCTCCATCCATCTCCTTTTCCTCAAATTCAAGTCCTTCTGCTGAAATATGTACTTAAGACTCTTATGATCCGTGTAGATCTCACAAGTCTCACCATATAGGTAATGCCTCCAAATCTTAAGAGCAAAGATTACTGCTGCCATCTCTAGATCATGTGTAGGATAGTTTTGTTCATGCCTCTTGAGTTGTCTAGAAGCATAAGCAATCACCCTCCCATGTTGCATCAAGACACACCCCAGTCCAATCCTTGATGCATCACAATAAACCACATAACCTCCACCACCCGAAGGTAAGGCTAAGATAGGTGCGGATGTCAAGCAATCCTTTAGCTGTCGAAAACCTTGCTCACATGCATCATTCCATTGGAATGCAACTTGCTTCTGTGTTAGTCTGGTTAGAGGAGCTGCAAGTCTCGAAAAATCCTTAATGAACCGACGGTAGTATCTAGCAAGTCCGAGGAAACTACGAATTTCTGACACTGATGTAGGCCTAGGCCAACTTTGAATTGCTTCCACTTTCTTCATATCTACGCTTATACCATCCTTAGATACTACATGACCTAAAAAGGCCACACTATCCAACCAGAATTCACATTTAGAGAACTTTGCATACAACTTATGCTCCCTCAAGGTTTGTAAGGCTAACCTCAAGTGTTGCTCATGCTCCTCTTTACTTTTAGAGTACACCAAAATATCATCAATGAAAACTATCACAAAGTGGTCCAAGAATGACTTGAAGACTCGATTCATCAAGTTCATAAAAACTGCAGGAGCATTGGTTAATCCAAAGGACATCACCAAAAACTCATAATGTCCATATCGAGTGCGGAAAGCTGTCTTAGGAATATCCTCTGCCTTTATCTTCAACTGGTGGTATCCAACTCTCAAGTCAATCTTTGAGAAACATTGAGATCCTTGAAGTTGATCAAACAAATCATCAATACGGGGTAGATGATACTTATTCTTCACAGTCACCTTGTTTAATTGTCAATAGTCGACACATAAACGAAGTGAACCATCTTTCTTCTTGACAAATAAGACGGGTGCACCCCAAGGGGAACAACTAGGACGAATGAAACCTTTGTCAAGAAGATCCTTCAATTGCTCCCTTAACCCATTAAGCTCAGTTGGAGCCATCCGATATGGAGGTATAGATATGGGTTAAGTTCCTGGAAGCAAATCAATGCCAAACTCTACTTCCCTATCTGGCGGTATACTAGGTAACTCCTCAGGAAAAACATCAGGATACTCACGTACCACCGGGACCTGCTCCAACTCTGCTATTGGCACATTGACGTCTTTTACCATCACCAGGTACCCTTGACAACCCTTCCTCAACAACCTGTGAGCTTTTACCGCTGAAATCAAATTACTTGATGACCAATTTTGATCACCCTGAAACACAACGGTCGGTTCCTTCGGCATATCCAACTTCACTGCTTTATTATGGCAATCTAAAGTAGCATGGCAAGCAGCCAACCAATCCACACCTAATATGACATCAAAGTCTACCATATCCAACTCTATAAGATTTGCCTCAAATGTTTTTCCCTCTAACAAAATTTCACAAGATTTGTACACTGAATTTGCTAATAAAGAGTGACCCATGGGTGTAGCCACTATCAGAAATTCACTCAGAGGTGATGGATCTCTCCCTAACGTAGTTGCAAAGAAAGGAGATATAAAGGAGTGCGTAGCTCCAGAGTCAAACAAAACACGTGCATCCTAAGAATCTATGGAAAGTATACCTGTTACAACAACATTGGATGCTTAAGCATCCTGACGAGTCAAAGCGAACACACGAGCCTGCCCTCCACTTGTCTGCCCCTGTCCTCTGCCTCCTGATCCTTTGCCACCTCGATATGATCCATTTGGTCCACGTGATCCCGAACCACTAGATTGTCCCCTCTGGACCATGGGTGTTGCCACTCCACTAGAAAATGGCTGAAAAGGTGACATAGGATAGTTCCTAGCAAAATGTCCAACTTGTCCACATCGATAGCAACCTGTTGACCCTTGCCTGCAAGGTCTGGTATGCGCCTTTCCACATGTAGCACAAGTAATAGGGGTCCCACTGGAAGTCGCACGATGCTGTGCAACACCCCGACTATGAGCTGTACTAGCTACCTGACTAGCTTGAGTGACTTGTGGCAGATGACCTCCCTGTTGATCTTGTCGAGGCTGACTTGTAACAGCTCTAAAACCTCCACCACCATGGCCCTGATGGCCACCATGAGATGTATCTGAGTGAAACCTCTTGCGTGAGTCACAAGGATTTCCACCCCTGTCTCTGTTTCCTCGCTCAATAGTCAAAGCCCTATTCAGAGCCTGATCATAAGTCATGTCACCATGTCCTGCAATTGCCCTGAACAAATAACTCTTCAAACCTTCCAAGAACCTCTGAACTCGTAACTTCTTAGTAGCCACCAAGTGTGGTGCATATCTAGAAAGTCGCATGAATTGGATATTATACTCCATCATTGACATCTGCTCGGTTTTCACAAGAGTCTCAAACTCACGTGCTCTACTGTCTCTAACACTTTGAGGCAAAAAGTGAGCTAAGAACAACTCGATAAACTCATCCTATGCTAAAAGAGGTGATCCTGCTGGTCTTGCAAGAAGCATAGTCTCATACCATCCCCTTGCTACATCACGCAAACGAAATGCTGCAAACTGTACCATCCGAGTAGGGGAACAACCTAAACCTCGGCATATCCATGACACCTCATCTACAAAGGTCTGAGGATCCTCATGAATGTATGAGCCGCTGAAAGTTGGTGGATTAAGCTTTGTGAATGCACTTAAGGGAACCTCCGCAACAGTGGGCTGAACCAAGGGCTGTTCATGCTGCACACCCTCTTGACCAGTCTTAGAAACCGGTTGTTGTTGCCCTACCTATTGTTGCCTGCGTTCCCCAACCACATCAACTAATCGTCCTAAAATCTCTTGCATATTTTGCATATTAGCTGTTAACTGAGCTAGTGTTGGGTTCCCACGTGTAGCCCTAGGGACCTCAACCTCTGGCATTCCACCACCCCTACCAAGTCTTCCCCGTCCACGGCCGCGACCATGTCCACGGCCTCTTGGGGCTACATCTTGGGGTTGAGCAAAAGCCTCATCAGAAACTGCCTCATTATCACGTCTATTCCTGGGTGGCATATAGACCTAAGACAATAGTAAAGGTCAAAGATTTAATTACGAGGAAGAACTAGAGAAGCAACTCAGAATCACATACACTAAGACAATAACTCCAGTCTAACATGGATTGTCATAGCCTCTTGCAAGTAATTTGTGCCCGGGTACACAAGTTACAAACAAGATTCCATAACAAACCAAACAATGTAGCTATATGACCTATCAACCTGGGCTCTGATACCAACTTTGTCACGACCCACTCTTGGGACATGACCGGCACACAGACTATGACTTCCTTAGTCTGGCCAGCCTATCCTATACAACATAACCTGTAAAAGAGCACAATATATATATATATCTAGACAAATCCATATGCAAGTATCTCATCTCATCCATTTAATAACAAAGTGGATTATAATCACTAATCACCAAGTGTCTCAAAACATCATAAGTTCATCATTATCATATCTATAAAAGAGAGTCATTTACATTTCCAAAATAAAGGAGTCCCCTCTAAATCTAGTACTACCCTGGTCCCTATAGATGCATTATGCTGGAGTTACAACCAAAATATTCATCAGACACAATGGGGACCTACCAAAAAGATAATCAAGTTCCTGGGTGTGTTAGCAAATCCCAGGAAATCGGTTACTCCACTACTAGGTATCTAAGAAAAGAAGTAAAATAAGGGGTAAGTCACAAGGACTTAGTGAGAGCATAATATACTATGCAGACATGAAAGGGAGCACCATTTAACATGAATCTTTCCATTTTCAGAAGATATTAAAATGACATTTAAATAAATAATGAACGAAAGATACACTTGCTTTTAGGAATCACTGTACGCAAAGAATATACATTTCAGAACTTCTCATAATCTGGTATTCAACATAATTACTTTAAATAACCAAACATTTATTCTACTATGTGCACATAGACCACATTATCTCTTCGTTGTGGTGAACGATAATTATATAACTACGACATTTAGCTCGTAGGCTGCATTTGTGAATGTATGTATACATGATTTTGATGATGTCAAAAGAAGAACCAAACAAGGCTTATTTTGCTTCAAGATTAATACAAGATTGTTTCAACAAACAAAGCCTTGATTCAAGATTTCTTCAAGATCAAGCCTTGCCTCACAATGAAAGGTTTCAAGTCATTCAGGGCACATGTAATCGATTACCAATACATGTAATCGATTACCAATGGTTTGAAAGTGTGCAATCGATTACCAGAGACTCTGAACGTTGGGAATTCAAATTTTAAACGAAGGGTCACAACTGTTCAAGAAAAACAACTATGTAATCGATTACACTAATTCTGTAATCGATTACCAGAGAGGATTTTCAAGGAATATCGCCAACAGTCACATCTTAACATTTGGATTTTGAATGGCCATCAAAGGCCTATTTATATGTGTGACTTGGGACGAAATTGAAGAGAGAGTTTTGCTTGGCAAAAATGTCTTATCCTCTCAAAAGACAATGAGAGAGATTCCAAAAGAACTTCATTGTCAAATGCTCTCTCAAAAGAAATCCTTGGCCAAACACTTGCAAAATCTATAAGGATTCCTACATGATCTTTATTGTAATATTCTTCTCTTGAAGAGAGAATTCTTCTTCCATTCTTCTTATTCAATGAGATTGGTTAAGAGACTGTAAGTCTCTTGTTGTAAAGGATTCCTGAACACAAGGGATGGGTTGTCCCTGTGTGGTTCAGACTTTGTAATGGATTTTACAAAGATAGTGGAAATCTCAAGTGGGTTGCTTAAGTACTGGATGTAGGCACGGGTTGTGGCCGAACCAGTATAAAACTGTGTTTGCATTCTCTCTTCCCTTATCTCATTTATGTTATTGCAATCAATTTTGCCTTGCATGTTTATAGAACATTATTAAATTGATTGTTGTTGTTTCTTCTGCATTCTAAGCCTATCCCTCTTAAGATTATTGAGGCCACAAGGTCCAACAACATTATCTCTTCGTTGCAGCAAACGAAACATATAAATATACTATGAGAATTTAATCCATAGGCTACATTATCTCTTCGTTGTAGCAAACGGCATGTATCATTTACTATAAACAAAATCAACTCATAGGCTACATTATCTCTTCGTTGTAGCAAACGACATATTTTTCATGAACTTAGCATAAATAAAATTAAACAAACAGTTTGACATTCATCCTTATATATTATCAAGATCTCAAAATATTTATCAAAGCTCACAAAAAATACATATATTCGAAAGTATACTTGCTTCTTCATAAATGATCTTTAAGAAAATCGCTAAGTATATTAGCTACTTACCTAAAAAAACGCAATCACTGACTTCTACCGCTGTTAGGAGGGTCAACCGCTATATTTTCCACAGAACCTAAGCATTCAAATAATAGAACAAGGGATTAGACAAAATCCCCAGTTTGAGCAAACCTAGGGTTTTGAGAAAATCACAATAATCTCTAATACTTAGTTTCTAACTCTTTTTCTCACAGTCCATGACTAATCAGTGCTATAACATACTCATCTAACATAGTGGGTCATAAATATTTACCTTAAAGAGATCAAACAAAAAAACCTAGAAAACACGTAGTATTTCCCCCTTTTTTTTCCGTCACCTCCTCGTGCTTGAAAACACCCAAAGATGTAAAAAGCTTGCACATTTCGGAATCATGGGAGGATATGAGTGAGAGATCAAAAAATTAAATTTTTGGGGAAGGAAGAGATGAGGTTAAGAGGGGTGTGGGCTGTTGGAAGAAGAAAAGAAAGTTTTTGGAAAATGAGGGGAGAAGCTCTCGGAATTTTTAAGCTGAGGGGGGGGGGGGGGTTGTATTGTTATATTATTATTATATTATTATTTTTCTTTTCTCTTTCCTCTTAATTTAAAAAGGTGCGTTTCAGAAGTACAGTAGAAGTTATTGATATTTCTATTGGTTCAAAAATTGAAAACTTTGAGCAAGATCAAGAATTAAAGGAAGAAAGTTCCCCCACGAATTTGATGATCAATCTTGCTAAAAGTGTTGTCAAATATCTTGCAGATCAATATTAGCGAACAATCTATTCGTACTGATTGTATTATACCTTATTTGTTGGGTCAATTAGGTAAGACCTCACTTGTAAGCCACTCCTTGAGTAATTAATCGGACCCAAATGCCAAAACTTAGTGTTGGTGAGGAAGTGCAAAAACTGCAAAGGCTACTGTTTAAAGAATGTATTGCTTGTTCAACTTGTAGAGTTTTCAAAACATTGGTTTGTAGGCTTAGAGAGAACTATTGGAGAGCACTCGGTATTCTGTCGATTATGGTGAAAAATGCCACCTAGTATGGGGATTAAATGTAACCTATGATTATTTGAGGTGAACCCGGATGAATTTTTGTTGATTTTTTCTCTCCTCTTTAATTTAGTTTTTCTTCGTCTCAAAATTTATCTGAGAATCATTTAAGTTTTGAGCAGAACAAGTGTTAGAAACAATTTCTTGAAACTTGAAGTTAGTAGTTTGAAATTTTTCATTGATGATAAAGTCTTTCATTACCTTTGTTTATTTACATTTGAAAACATACTTGTTGAACTAGAAAATATTTAATTTTAATTATTGACACTTGTACAAAACTTTCCTTTCTCCCTTCTAATTATAATCTATCAACTTTCTTATTAGCCAATATCAACATTAGATAATGTAAAGTAATGCCTGCATATTAGCCCTTGTTCAAGTCCGAGCATCACGTCACGCACATGGGATAAAACAATTTGTTGCTTCTAAACCACAGTTAAAATACATAAATTCAATCAAATGCAAGATATAATGCAATCGCTAACACATAGTTTATTAGAAAATTTACAGCAATGCTATATCTACCATCTATTTCCTCCCGTATAACATCTACTACCACAACACTTTCGTTCTATCCTAAAGATGGAGAGCGCCACCACTACTATTAGGACGCAACATAAGCCACCCAAAATAAGATAATCTTCAAATACATCGGTAGGTGATATCTCAGCCACAGACCACATATAGCTGAAGAAAAACAAACCAATTGACATCAACATCAAAAGGTCAATTTTCCCTGATGGAACTAGAATAAAGATGATCATAGTTGAAACCATAAAGGACAAGATTGTGAAAGTTATAGCAGTATCATGAATTCCAGACTCGGTAGCAGTAGCTGTAGAATTGATAGAAGTAGCATTTGCATTATTGTTCACAGTGTTAGCCTGATAAAGTCCACCAGGGGGACTCAGTGCTGAATGATATGTGGCGGTTATAACAAGAGCAGCAATTACCAGATAAGCATTGCGTTGGTTCTGTTATATCTCATTTAATGTGAGACATAAAGGTGCGCAAATCAGAAACTGGCCATGGATTTATAACCTCTGCTTTTGTCCTAACTAATATACTTATGCTCTCTTCATTAGTTGTTATATCTAATGCTGATTTTTCCTCAATATTCTTGGCATCAGAATGCAACAACTTAGTCTTTAGCAATAATTGAACCATCTGCGACATCGAAGAATTAATTAACTACAAAACTGTTAAAGACTAGATTAAAAAAAAACTATTAATGCTAACTTTAATGGTAAAACATCTTTATCCTGATATTCAATTATATGTCAATTTGAGATTATATTAGATAAATAGGAATGTATATTAATTTAGTTATAGACCAATCAAATGAATCAATACTCATTCTCACTCAATTAAAGATACCTGATACGTGTTTGTGATACATTTACCTGTATGTTATTTTCGCGTGACGAAACATGCAAAATGGTATTGCCTTCTTCATCTTTCCAATTCAATACTCTTCCTTCCAACTCCATGACAACCTTTATGGAAAGTTGCCATGAGCCAGTCAACTAGGAATAGAAGAGCCTCGAACTGTCCACATCCGACTGCAATATGCAGTGCAGTCTCACTTCTAACGGTTACATTTTCAATGCAATTTGGACAAGCCAAGAGGAATTTTGTCAAAAGGTTAATTTCTCCTTTTTTTACTTGCCAAATGTAGTGGAGTACGACCTTTCCTCCCTTTGGCTCGGATGAGGTCATTGTTTATGGAATTAAGACGGAGAACCCCGTTATCATGGTTGTGTTGTAGAGCAAGATGGATGGGAGTCAATCCTCTTGGCTAAGTACCTAATGTTGATGTGCTTACTTCGACTTCCACTTTTGTTATTCTTAGTCATAAAGATAGCAACTGAATTATAATTCTCAAAGGTCTTGAAATAGTATCAACTATCTTCAGCCTAGAAATGAAACTCTTAAGCCATACACCATGTGGTGTAGCCTCAAAACAAGAGACAAACTCATCTTCCATGGTAGAAGTAGCAGTCAAAGTCTGGTTAACACTCTTCCACGAAATAGCTCTACCAGCCATCATGAAAATGTACCCAGATGTTGATTTGCGAGAGTCAACACAGTCAGCAAAGTCTGAGTTTAAATAATCAATCACATCTAGATTCTCTGTCTGTCTATATATGAGCATGTAATCTTTGGTCCCTTGAAGGTACCTCATCACTTTCTTAGCAGCTTTCCAGTGGTCAATACATGGATTACTTTGATATATTTCTAACATTTCAACTGCAACAACAATATCAGGCCTTGTGCACACTTGAGTATACATGAGACTTCCAACAACAAAAGCATAAGGAATATTTTTCATTTGTTCCCTCTCAAAGTCATTCTTTGAGAATTGGTTCAAATTAAACTTATCACCCTTCACAATGGGAGCAACACTTGGTGAACAATCTTTCATCCAAAATCTCTAAAATTTTGTTAATATAGGTTTCCTGTAATAGACCTAAAATACATCAAGGTCTATCTTTATGAATCTTAATGCCGATGACATAAGATGCATCACCCATATCCTTCATGTCAAAATTCTTAGAGAGAAATTGTTTCACCTCATGTTATTGGCTGCAAGTAAAATATCATCTACATATATAAAAAAAAAAATATTTTACTCCAACTGACCTTGTGGTATATGCATTGATCCATGGGGTTTTCATCAAAACCAAATGAAGAAATTATCCCATAAAACTTAAGGTACCACTGGCAAGAGGCTTGTTTTAAACCATATATAGATTTATTAAGCTTGCAAACCAAATGCTCACCACTACTAGAGGAGAAGTTTTTAGGTTGTTTCATATAAACCTCCTCCTCTAAATCACCATTAAGAAAGGTTGTTTTCACATCGATTTGTTGCAACTCAAGGTCAAAATGAGCAATTAATGCCAAGATAATACGAAGAGAATTTTTCTTAGATACAGGAGAAAATGTTTCTATGTAGTCGATTCCTTCTTTTTGAGTAAATCCCTTAGTAACGAGTCTTGCCTTGTATCTCTCAATGTTGCCTAATGAATCCTTTTTGGTCTTAAACATCCATTTATAGCCAATGGCCTTTACCCTATTAGGCAACTCTACAAGGTTCCAAACTCCATTACTCTGCATGGAATTCATCTCATCCTTCATGGCATCATACCATAAATTTGACTCTTTACAACTTATGGCTTGATCAAAAGTTTTGGAATCATTTTCAGCTCCAATATTATAGTCAGATTCTTACAAATAAATAATATAATCACTAGGAATAATTGATTTTCTTACTCTAGTAGACCTCCTTAATGCTACACCAACATTTTCTTGGGGATCATGTTCAGCTGGTTGTTCATCATTTTCAGGAATTTGATGATCAACTTGATCTATTGAATTATCAGCAACAGGTTGTGGAATGCCAATCATGTGTTATTCATCATCCTTTTGAACTTAAGGGGTATGAATTACAACCAATCTTTCACTTGATGTGGAAGGTTGAGACTATATATAATCAATTTCAAAACCTAAGTCCCTCAATTGGTCACTCCCACTGATCAAGTCATTTTCAATAAACTTGGCATTTCTTGATTCCACAATCCTAGTAATATGATATGGACAGTAAAACTTATAACCTTTAGACCTTTCGGCTTATCCAATGAAATACCCACTAATAGTCCTCAGGTCAAGTTTCTTCTCTTGTGGGTTATATATTCTCACCTCAGACAGACAACCCCAAACGCGCATATGTTTCAAACTCGGTTTCCAACCTTTAAACAACTCAAAAGGTGTCTTTGGGACAGCCTTGGTTGGAACACAATTTATTATATACACTGTCGTCTTTAGTGCTTTAGCCCACAAGGATTTAGGAAGATTGGAGTTGCTAAGCATAATCCATACCATGTCCAATATTGTTCGATTCCTTCTTTCACTCCATTCTGATTTGGAGAACTAGGCATAGTTTACTAAGCAACAATTCCATGTTCTTGAAGAAACTTTGCAAAAGGACACCTCTATCTGATCTCACTATTTTTATTTGCTTGCCACATTGGTTCTCAACTTCAGCCTTAAAGACCTTGAAGGCATCCAATGCTTCATTTTTGTTATGAAGCAAATAAACATTCATATATTGTGAATAATCATCCATAAAGGTGTTAAAATATTTCTGACCACGTGCATCCATATCTGGACAACAAATATCAATATGAATTATTTCTAATATGCTTGAACTCCTGTTAGCACCTTTCTTAGACATGTTGATTTGATTACCCTTAATGCAGTCCATACAAGTCTTAAAGTTAGCAAAATCTAGAGTATTGAGTACCCCATATTTCACTAACCTTTTAATCCTCTCAATGGAGATATGTCCTAATCTCTAGTGCCATAACATAGAGGAATTCTCATTAATATTACACCTTTTAATACCAGTTTGAACATGCATTGAACTATAAGTGACATAATTTTGTAAACCAAGAAGATAAAGACCATCAGACAAGATATCATTCCCAACACATTCAAAATTATAAAATAACTCAAACGATGTGTCTTTAAAATTAAAGGAATATCCAAAAGGTATGAGTCTAGAAACAGAAATCAAGTTTCGAGAAAAGCTTGGTACATAAAAGGTCCTTTCTAATTTCAAAATAAAGCCATTACTTAAAGTTAAAATGCAAGTTCCAATAGCCTCCACAAGTGAGCCTAGCTTATTGCCTGATAAAATGCTTTGCTCACTTCCCACTGGTTTCCTTAGGTTTTGCATATCCTGTAAAGAATTTGCAATATGGATAGTAGATCCAGAATCAATCCACTAGGTGTTAATATTAACACTAACCATATTAGATTCATAACATACTAATGAGATTGATTTTCCTTTCTTTTCAAGCCATTTATGGAATCTGGGGCAACTCTTCTTCATGTGTCCCTTCTTCTTACAAAAGAAATACTTTGCCACCTTCTTAATATCAACTTGAGGTGGTATTTTACCATTCCCCTTCTGATTAGCTTGATACTTAGCTACTTTGTTCTTCCCACAAGCAGTTGTCAGCAATGCACTCATCCATCTCCATTACAAGCCTTTCTTCTTCCTGAACACGCATGATCATTAATTCATTGATAGACCATTTGTCCTTATGTGTGTTGTAGGAAATCTTAAATGTCCCATATTCCTGCGGAAGGGTGTTCAAATGAAGTGCACCAGGAAGGACTTAGACATATCAACCTCTAGTTTCTTAAGTTGAGCTAAAATATCTCGTATTTGTATTATGTACTAAAACACACCTTTCACAATGATGAGCCGAAGAGAGGAGAACTTCATGATCAGGGTGCTTGCTAAAGCCTTATCTGAAGTTATGAACTGGTCATCAATGACCTTAAGCAAGTCTCAGACCTTTTCATGCTAGTCAATAGAATCATGTATCCCAGCCGAAATTTTGGTCTCAATGAACATCACACTGAGCTGGTTGGATCGCTTCCACAACTCATATAGCACAACATCAGTTGGGCTACTTTCATCAGTGATTGCAGGTGATTTGTCTTTCCTTATGACATAGTCTATGTCCATCCACCCCAATTGCAAAAGAATTCTCTCCTTCTATATCTTATAGTTATCTCCTTTGAGTTTGTGAACATCACATTGAGTATCAGAAAAATTAACCATTTGAGAAGCTGCAAAATCCAAAGGCTTATGTCAAAATTTGAGGCATATTAATCTTAATTGTATCTTTTACCAATGTAAACATACTAGAAAATTGAATCTTCTGACATAAAAATTTCCTCTGGGCTAAATTTTTAATTCAATAAGAAACAATTAAACATTATGATAGAATAATCAAATTACATACTCAAATTCAAGCTTTACGGGTGCAACATAAAAATAATTTAATTTTCTATTGCAAATATTTACTTTATGATAAAATTGACAAATTATACATACCTCATGATCCCTGTGGGTAAACCATGAAAAATAATATGTCATTTTATCACAATTAATTATAAAAATATAATAAAAATTCCCGTGGGATAAAATTCATTATATAAGTACAATTAATCAAAATATTATGTATAATTTCTTATATGATCTTTAAACAACTTAATATATAATTTTAATCAAAATTTGAGGCATATTAATCTTACTTGTATCTTTTACCAATGTAAACATACTAGAAAATTGAATCTTGTGACATAAAAATTGCCTCTGGGCTAAATTTTTAATTCAATAAGAAACAATTAAACATTATGATAGAATAATTAAATTACACACTTAAATTCAAGCTTTACGGGTACAACATGAAAATAATTTAATTTTCTATCACAAATATTTACTTTATGATAAAATTGACAAATTATACATACCTCATGATCCCTGTGGATAAATCATGAAAAATAATATGTCATTTTATCCAAATAATTATACAAATATAACAAAAATTACCGTGGGATAAAATTCATTATATAAGTACAATTAATCACAATATGATGTCTAATTTCTTATATGATCTTTAAACAACTTAATATATAATTTTAATCAAATTATATATGTTGTGGCTAATCCATAATTAATCAAAATTATAAAGATCACTTAGACCTAAAACTTAATCAGATGAGAATAAATCATATTATGCATTTCAAGATCAAGATATAATACAATGATAAATAAAATTCATATATAATTTCATAATTGAAACATAATATTATGCATTTGATTTCATATATATATATATATATGCATGTAATAGTTATTTTCATAATATATTCATGCATAAAGTAACTCAAAATTCCATAAATTGTAAAGATAAACAGAATAAGGATATATGATATGAAAAACAAATATATATAAAAAAAACTTTCAACGATCCAGTGGCTTGTGCATATTCTGGTCTCCTATATGTCATGAGTTCGAAGAAACCCAGTTAACGCAAAAACGGTGATGTTACAAACTACAAAACGAAATATAGGTCATTAACAAAATGCGGAAAAACAAAAAAAATCAAATTATACCTTCAGCCATTGCCATGAAAGAGCTGTCTTATTTTGGTTCTTTCAACTCTCAGTCTCTCTCTATAGATGGTGTAGACGAAATTGAAAGAAGTGAGCTCAGGGACCAAATACATGTGTTATATATAAGCATTCTACCATCAAGAATGCATTTAGTAGCCATTACCACTCATTAGTGATTATTACTACCCATTAGTAGTCATTCAATATTTGGCTTCTCAATTCCAAAATTGATGGAGCTTTTCATTTTCCAAAACGCACAAACCAAATTATTACACCTTTAAGTTTAGCACTTACAAACAACTATACATATGTATACAACTTTCATAAAGATAAAAATTCTAAACATTTCAGTTGGTCAACATTAATACAAAAAGTCCAAAGAAGGAAAAGAAGAATTGCATCTTCACACCATGTACACTCATCTACTATGCTTCCAAAAGAAAGATCCACCTCTTGACCAATCTACTCCCACAAACACAAATTTTTGAGATCATCACAATCACAACCATTGAAACTTTGGCACATGTGGTTTCACAATATTATTATTACCCTTGCGCTTTGGGAGATAAGATTGTGATTCTAATGATCTCGAACATTTTGTTCATAAGAGTAGATTGATTAAGAGGTGGAATATTCGGTCAACGAAACCCCATGTTACTTAGTGAATCAGAATTTCACCCAACTGAATTTTACTTTCCCAAGTTACTATGTAGGTTGTTGGAACACACACTGTTTCTCACTCAATTGCAAGAGATGCAATTCACTCTCTCACACATTCACTCATGTATCACTCACTGTTTTCAAGTAAAGAATTGCACACCTACACACTAGGAATAGCACTAGAGACTGAAAATGATAGAATGAATAATCCTCTTTATTAAGATGTATGTATGTCCTTTTATACAAGCAAAACAGAGTAACAACCCTTCACACTTAGGCTAGCACTTATAACATAATTTTAAAATTCTGTTACTCTCTCTTATATTCAAAGTACAAACAAATCTACACCACACAAAACAGAATTAAACTCTCACACCCTCCCTTCCCTTAATTCTGATCTCCTAAGTTCATCAAGCCAATTCTGTCCCTTAACATTTTAAACCTCCCCCTTTGAGGGGTTTGGTTAAAATATCAGCAAGTTGATCAAATGTGCAGCAGTACTCCACTTTCAATTTCTCTTTCTTCACTTGATCCCTAAGATAGTGAAACCTTGTTTCTATGTGTTTGCTTCTACCATGAGAGGTTGGATTCTTTGACAGGCTTATAGCTGACTTATTATCCACAAAAAGCTTCACTCCATCACTCTCCTTGATTTTTAATTCCTGTAGTAATGTGTCCAACCAGACAGCTTGACAAGCACTCATTGCAGCTACAACATACTCAGCTTCACATGTTGATAGAGCCACTATGGATTGCTTCTTAGAACACCACGATATTGGTGCTGCACCATACATGAATATGTAACCTGTAGTACTCTTTCTGTCATCTTTGTCTCCTCCCCAATCCGCATCAGTATATCCCACCAATTCCTCCGAGTTGTTATTGTCTTTATTTGAAAATAAAATTCCAGTATTGATGGTCCTTTTTATGAACCTTAGAATCCTCTTGGCAGCTAGGAGATGAGGAATTATGGGTCCTTTCGTATATCTACTTACCAGTCCAACAGCAAATTCCAAATCAGGTCTTGAATGACACAAGTACCTGAGAGAACCAACAATCTGTTTGAACTCAGTTGCATCGACTTTGTCTTCCTTGTCCTCCTTTTCAAGTACAAGACCTGCCTCAGTTGGTGTTGCTGCTGAATTACATTCAACCACGTTGAATCTCTTCAATATTTCTGTTGCATACTTGCTCTGGTGCATCAAAATACCT
This sequence comes from Glycine max, assembly GCF_000004515.6. Taxonomy (NCBI): domain Eukaryota; kingdom Viridiplantae; phylum Streptophyta; class Magnoliopsida; order Fabales; family Fabaceae; genus Glycine; species Glycine max. The sequence continues at coordinate 38,141,526 of NC_038242.2, read as the reverse complement.
CTCTCAGTCTTCTTGAATTCAAGTCCAAGGAAATAGGATAGAACCCCCATATCAGTCATTTCAAACTCACTCATCAATTCCCTTTTCAGTTTTTCTATCTCACTTTCATTACCACCAGTGATCAACAAATCATCCACATAGAGGCATACAATAATGATATTACCTACTGATTTGGATCTTACATAGACTCCAAACTCACAACTACACTTATCAAAGCCAATTTTCATCATAAAACTGTCAATTTTCTTGTTCCAAGCTCTTGGGGCTTGCTTAAGTCCATAAAGAGCTTTTCTCAACCTGAGAACCTTTGACTCTTGGCCAACTATAGAGAATCCAGGTGGCTGAGTCACATAGACCTCCTCATCAAGAGAAACATTTAAGAAAGCACACTTCACATCTAGTTGGTGCATTGTCCAATTCTTTAGGCTAGCAATTGTCACTACTGTTCTAATAGTCTCAATTCTAGCAACTGGTGCAAACACCTCTCTGTAGTCAATCCCAGCTTTCTGTAAAAATCCTCTAGCCACAAGTCTAGCTTTATACTTGACCACCTTGCCTTCTGGATTTGTCTTAATCTTATAGATCCACTTCACATCAATGGGCTTCTTCGATTTTGGTTGAGATACCAGCTCCCACACTTGATTTTTCTCAATAGATTTAAGCTTTTCTGTCATAGCTTCAACCCACCTCTGATCAGTCATAGCATCTTCAAAATTTATTGGTTCTGCTTTAGAAAACAGAGCAAAATGTACAAGATTCCCATCTGCACTTACATCAGCATCAGACATCATCTCAAAACCTTGAAATCTAGTTGGTTTGGGTGCATTTCTCTGGGGTCTCACTTCTCTTTGAGTGGCTTTACCATTCCCTTCACTTGTTTCTTCCTCTGCTGACCTTATCATTATTGAAGGTCCCTTCACATCCCTACTGATTATTATCTGCTTACTCTTCGGATCAAACAGCTTATAGCCTCCAGTTAAGTGATATCCGAGTAAGATCATTTGTTCACCTTTATCATCTAGCTTCCTTCTTAACTGATATGGGATATGCCTAAAACAAAGTGATCCAAAGATTCTGAAATGGCTCATATTAGGTTTAGCACCACTCCAAGCTTCTTCAGGTGTTATTCCTTCCAATCTCTTTGAAGGGCTCCTATTCAAGATGAAGACAGCTGTAGACACTGCCTCTCCCCACAAGTACTTGGGTAGACTCTTGCCTTTCAACATGCTCCTTACCATATTCATTATGGTTCTGTTTTTTCTTTCTGCAGCTCCATTATGTTGAGGTGTGTAGGGAAGAGTCACTTCATGAATTATGCCTTCTTGATAACAAAATTCTTGAAATTCTACAGAAACATATTCACCACCACCATCTGTTCTCAATATCTTGATCAATGAGCCACTTTGCTTTTCTGCCATATTTTTGAACTTCTCAAAGACTTCAAAGACATCACTCTTCCTTCTTATTAGGTAAACCCATACTTTCCTAGTCAATTCATCAATAAAGGATATGAAGTATCTGTTTCCACCCAGAGATTCAGTTTGCATAGGGCCACACACATCAGAGTAAATCACCTCAAGTTTCTCCTTTGCCCTGATTGGTACATTTTGTTTGAAAATGCTTCTTGATTGCTTACACTGTAAACAACCATCACATACTTCACTAGGAGACTTGATCTGAGGCAAACCCAACACCATTTCTCTTGAGTTTAGCTTAATCAAATCTCTAAAATTTAAATGGCCAAATCTGTAATGCCATAACCACTCTTCACTGTTTACTGTAGTGGTAAAACACTTTTGTTCTATCACATCAATCTCAATTTTAAATGTTCTATTTTTTGAAAGAGGGGACTTCAAAATGAGCTTGTGATTTCTGTCAAACACTCTCAACATCTTGTTTTCAAGCTTAGTCATAAAGCCCTTTTCTAATAATTGACCTAAGCTGAGGAGATTACTTTTCATACCTGGTACAAAGAGTACATCAGTGATGCAAGACTGACCTCCATCCTTTGTTTTGATAAGGATCTTCCCAATTCCTTCAGCACTCAAGGTTCTATCATCAACAAATTTGACTTGGTTCTTCACAGATTGATCAAGGTTGAGAAACCACTCTCTTCTTCCTATCATGAGTTGAGCAACCTGTGTCTAGGTACCAACAATTATCACTTGCCCCTTCAATTTGAGTAGTTACCATTAGCAGTACCTGTTCAGTGTCATCATCTTCTTCCTGAGCCAATTTTGCATCATCACCTTTAGGTTCTCTTTTGTTATTGGGTTTGCTGTAACACTCATCAGCAAAATGCCCAAACTTTTGATAGTTAAAGCATTGAATACTTCTTTTGTCGAACTTCTTTCTATTTGAAGAGTTTTGGGAATTGGATCCCCTTCCTTTCTTGTGGTCCTTATCATTGTTCTGATTTCCCTTCCATTTATTGCTCTTTACTTCAGTTTTCTCTTTCTTCCATCTATCACCATGCTTCTTTGGATTAGACCGTGCTTGCAAGGCTTGTTCACTTTTCTTCTCATTTATCCTTTCATTCATTCTCTATTCATGAGATTCCAAAGATCCTTGCAATACCTCTAGGCTAAGCTCTTCAAGATTTTTGGATTCCTCGATGGTCGAACTTGGGTGGCATGGTTCTAAGCACCTTCTCTACAACTGATTGCACAATTATCTTTTCTCCATAGCCCTTCATTGAATTCACCACTGTTTGCACTTTTGTGATGTACTCAGCAACTTATTCATTCTTTTCCATTTGTAGTAGTTCATATTGTCTCCTCAGAGTTTGCAGCTTGATCTTCTTGGTTTTTGTGGCTCCATCATGAGATTTCTGCAGAATGTCCCATGCTTCTTTGGAGGTTTGAGCCATTGCTATCTTTTCAAAGTTAGCAGCATCTACACTTTGGTGCAAAATGAAAAGTGCCTTGCAATCTTTCTTTTCTTTTTCTCTATCAGCAGCCTTTTGTTCATCTGTTGCTCTCTCTCCCATAGGTATATAACCTTCTTCTACGAACTCCCAAACCCCTTGGAATCACATCACCACCCTGATCTGAATCTTCCAATTTTCATAGTTCTTTCCTGTGAGAACGGGTAGATTTGCAGGAATTGAGCCAGATACTGCAGCCATCAAAGAACTCCTTCAAGAACACCTCCAAGAACCTTTCTTTAGCGATTCTTGCCCCTTCTATCAAAACCAATGCTCTAGATACCAATTGTTGGAACACACACTGTTCCTCACTCAATTGCAAGAGATGCAATTCACTCCCTCACACATTCACTCGTGTATCACTCACTGTTTTCAAGCAAAGAATTGCACACCTACACACTAGGAATAGCACTAGAGATTCAAAATGATAGAATGAATAATCCTCTTTATTAAGATGTATGTATGTCCTTTTATACAAGCAAAACAGAGTAACAACCCTTCACACTTAGGCTAGCACTTATAACAGAATTTTAAAATTCTGTTACTCTCTCTTATATTCAAAGTACAAACAAATCTACACCACACAAAACAGAATTAAACTCTCACATAGGTGTTCACTTTACTCATAGTCACCAAATTTAAAACCGTTTGAATTGAGACTTTTCTTGTTATTTTGATATTAAAATATGTTGATGTTATGTTTCTGATATAAGTTAGTATTAGTCAGCATGTAGTAGGTGAAATTGACTGAAAGACCTTGTTTTAAGGGAATGGTTAAGCTAAGTCAATATGGGGTGTGTTGTGTTGCTTGTAACTTTGTATTGTCACCAATTTCCAGTCAGTTGTGTATGCTGGAAAAGCCAGAACAAAAATACAATTCTATCTTCCACCATTTTCTGCTGGTTGTGATCTTTCTTTTATGCTCTCTTCTCCCACTTCACTCATGTTCAGTTTTTAGTTTCTTACTTTAACACGGTATCAAGAGCTTCAATGATCTTTAAGGGTTTGTGTGAGAGAGAGAAAGATAATCTGAAAAGCAGTTTGAGTGTGTAAGAGAAAACCAGCAAGAAAACCTCACTCAAAAAACCTTCAACCAATGGCTTCCAATAGTGAATCCTTACCTCCACCTCCAGTGCTTGCAAGAGAGCATTATGATATGTGGGCTGCCAAGATGAGAACTTATTTGAGAGCTCAAAGTCTGTGGGAAACAGTGGAAAATGGAAGCAATCCAGCTCCTTTACCCGATAAGCCTGTTGCCACTCTAAATGTTGTGAATGAAAAGTTATCAATGAATGATGGTGTTGATAAAGCAGATGATTCTGTTTATAGAAGTATAATTGGTAGTTTGTTTTATCTGTCAGCAACAAGACCAGACATTGTGTTTGCTGCAAGCTTGCTTTCTAGATTCACACATTCACCTAGTCAAATTCATTTTTGTGATACCAAGAGAGTTGTGACGTATATAAGAGGTATAACTGATTATAATTTTTATTTCTTAAAAACTGAAAGTGGAGAACTTCAAGGATATGCAGATAGTGACTGGGCAGGAAGTGTAGATGATGCTAAGGGCACATCTGATTATGCTTTCTCATTTGTTAGTATTGTTTTTTCATGGAATTCAAGTATGCAAGACGTTGTGGCCCAATCCTCAACTAAAGCTGAGTATATTTCAGCTGCAGCTGCAGCAAATCAAGCTATTTGCCTGAGGAAGATTTTGTTAGATGTGGGTCAAATTCAAGATGGAGCTATTGTCATTTGGGTGGACAATAAGTCAGCCATTTGTATTGCCAACAATCCTATCCAGCAATGAATAACTAAGCACATCAAGGTGAAGTTTCATGCCATTAGAGAAGCTGCGAAGTCGAGAAATTAGTTTGGAGTATTGTAGCTCTGAAGAACAGATTGCTAACATAATGACAAAATCACTTTCCAAGGGAGAGTTTGAAATGTTGCTGTTATGTTTATGATATAAGTTAGTATTAGTCAACATGTAGTAGCTGAAATTGAATTAAAGACCTTGTTTTAAGGGATTGGTTAAGCTAAGTCGGTATGGGGTGTGTTGTGTTTCTTGTAACTTTGTATTTTCAGTAACTACAAGCCACTTATGTATGCTGGAAACACTAGAAGGAAAATACAATTCTATCTTCCACCATTTTCTGTTGGTTGTGATCTTTCTTTTATGCTTTCTTCTCCCATTTCACTCATGTTCAGTTTTTAGTTTCTTGCTTTAACAAAAACATGTTGGTGCATACTTCAGGAAATATTCACTAGCGAGACCCAGATCACTCAATGAATCGGAACTTCACTGACCTTCATAGAATATTAGACATAGCAGTGGCAAACCAATATAATACATGCTACATATAAAGAGAAAACTATAGCAAAATACAAGAGATTCTATTACTTTGCCACAGATAATGCTAGATGAATTAGTCCTTTATTTTTAATAGAGTATATTATAACCATTACATTAATACTCAATTAAAATACAGCTAAGTGGACATAATACTAATAGTAAATGTCTTGTAAATACATAAGAAGGAATAATATACTTTACATAAGAATAATGCTTCTTAATGTATAGAAACTCACAACCCTTCATCTTCTGAGACTTCATTTTCTAATTATTATTTCAAACATAACTATCTACACTACAGATAGTCAAATTTGAAGCCATAATGCTACCGCTACCATATATTTCTTCCTGTACTATTCCTTGTTCCAATATCCCTCTTCTTTTCATGACACTTAAGTCTCTTGTACACTATGGAAAATGTCCACCATACTCCCGAGTACAAGAAGAAGAATAAACACAGCATAATCAAATTGAAATATTTGGTAGCATTAGTCGGGGATATTACCCTTATAGAATATAGATAGCAGTAGGCAAACCAAAACATTGGCGTGAACAATATAGTACCCACTATCCCACTTGGCGTGAGAATATACATTGTTACGGTTGAAGTCAAAAGAGAAAGTGAATTGAAAATCGATAAGGTCAAGAAATCACCTTCAGAAATGACAGAAGTCCCAACATTAATTCCTTGGGTAGCAATAGTAGTAGAATTGAGGGAAGTGATATTAACATTATTATTATTATTGTTTCCAGCATTAGCCTGAAAAACTCCACCAGGGGGACTTAGTGCTGATTGATAAGTTGCGGTTGCAATAAGAGCAGCAACTATGAGAAAAGCTTGGCGTTGGTCCTCTGTTATGTCGCTTCTAATGCGAAGTACAAATATAGTTATTTTTCCCATGAGTGTGATGTTCCATCTTAGTTTATCTGCAAGGGTGGGAGCATTAGTAACTGATGAACCTTGTTTTGCACCAGCCTTAACTAATGCATTCCTTATCTCTGCGCTAGTTACTACATCTAGTGCTGTTGAGTTCTCCAAATTCTTGGCCTTCAAATCCACTTTAGTCTTTAGCAACAATTGAAGCGCCTATCCCACCAAAATATAAATGAAAACAATTGTTAGAACATCTCCAATGACAATTCTTAATTATAAGGTTATTAAGTTTATAGAACAAGTTAGTCAAGATCACTAATAGAGGTGCTGCTACGACTTCTAGATGTAGGAAACAGTTCTTATATAGGAACTAAATTCTTATGATTAAAAAAAATATTGAGATGATAATTGAGATTCATTTTATGTTTTCTTAGATAATTGTATCATTAGAATAGAAAGTAGTTAATATCCTTAATTATAACTAGGCGAAGAGAGGCACTCCTTGCCTCTCTGTATATTTTACATAAAAATAATAAAATAAAAGAAAGAAGAAAAGTTTAGAAGTTAAAAAAAGAGTAAGGAAAGAAAGTAATTAACTAAAAAAAGTAGTGGAACAGTTGTTAAAAATAAAATAAATTGCTGAAGGATAAAACTAAAATGTAGACATCAAAATGGGATGTTTCCTTTATTATTAGAATAGATGTAACATGATAATTGATAACTAAACCATATTTTATGCGTGACGGGATGAGAGTTTTTTGCCATAAAATTCTTTAATTCTTATGTTTTATTTTGGCACAGCTCACGTTTTTAGTTAACAATGCAACAAGAATGGAACAAGTAGGAAAGTAGCCTAAAAAGGATGACTTGAAGAATATTTGGGCACCTCCTGGCAGTTGTGCTATGCACAACACAAGTGTGCTGCAATGATCGTGTTCATCCATGAAGGCACCATGCAAATTCAAATTTCAAAAATCTTGCACTTTCAACATGATCATGCTAATCTGAGCATGACCATGCTGGAATTTGCACCCATTTAGTCACAAAGTTGATTATAAATAGAAAAAAAAAGGACAATGAGAGTTATTGTATATTTTACTCTGTTTTGAAATTAGAATACCCTGAGTGAGTGACTGAATGACTCCGAGGGAGCTTTTGAGGATAGGAAAGAATGTGAAGAACCTCACGGGGGTTCTGAATTGCAAAATTTCATACTCTTTTTTATTGTTCATGCATCTCTGGTGTTGTTAATTTGCCTCCACGTGCCTATGGCTGGTTGATTTCCCCCCTTTTCAGGGTTATGATGTAATTGTGCTTGTAAATGTCAATTCTTACTAATTGAATTTTGTAATTGACCAGTCAATTGAATTGTTCTACTGCTGTTATTTACCTATTTAGAATTGATCACTCTAATACATTAGTTTTTTATTTGTTAGTGACCATCTATGTGTAATTGACGAAATTATAGAACAATTGGGTTTATAAAATAGCAAATGGCCAAATGTATTTTGTGAGCTTCTGACCAAGTTAATAATCTTTAATATTTCTCTTTGTGTTTATGTCTTCCTCAATTTAAATCCTAAATGACCAAATAGGAATTAAATTAAGGAAAAGACTATCAATAACACTTGATCATAATCTATTAGTTATTTTAAGATAATTATGGTCTACAATTGAAAATTAATTAAAAAATCAATTGAAATAAGAAATTGGAGAATTTATTTGTGATAATTATTGTGCATATTGTTTCATCTAATTCCCACAACAATTATCTCACTTTTTTCCTTATTTATTGCTTATTTGACTCCATTTAATTAGGATTTATTGTTCTTTTAGGTTTTAGTTTCATGTAGTGAGAAGTTAGGAAATTTATTAGCTTTTATTGTGTTTTGTAGAGTGTTAGTGCATTTGAAAGAGAAGATGAAGATCTCAAGAAATTTGTCGCTCAGCGAATCAGTTTAATCACTCAACAAGAAAGGCTCCTAGAGAGAGAATGCATGACACACTTCTAGGAGCCATAATAGTGTTTTAGTGTTGCTCAACGAGCAACTTCTTGTTAAGCGAAGTAATGCCTCTGCCAAAAGAGGAATTAAGGATTTTTTTAATTGGCTCAATGAACTCATGCTCGCAAAGTGAATTGTTCGTTCTACCAAGAGAAGATTTTGCAATTTCCTGTAATTCGCTAAGTGAGCGCTGCTTTGCCAAGTGAGTTGGCCTTTATGCAGAAATGACAAAACAAATACTCTCATCCTAGGGGAATACTGACCAAGGGCTTTGTGTTGGCAGTTGAAGCTTCACCTATCTTTGTCTTTCTTCATCTTCCACCTTAGTTCTCCATTTTTGCTTGCAATTTCACATTTTATATGTCTCTCATGACAATGAGAAGTTAGGAAATCCATTGATGGAGGTGCACTAAACACTCTTTATTGCAATTATTCCTAGTGTCTATTTAGTGTTATTTTGTTTCATTGTCATTGTCTTCTTTCCTATATTATTGTCTTATTTATGCTTTAATCACTCATATGCAAGTGCTATAGTATGATTGTCATTGGGAAATACTATATTACTAATTAAAAACTGAATGAAGGCTTCTAATGGATTCATATCTAGATGGAATGATATTTATTAGCTCTGTTTTTAATTCTTTCTTTGATCCAAATCACTTGGTTTAACTTACTAAGAAATTAGGAATAAGTTAAGTGACTACCCTTTTACTAGGGTATATTTGTGAGTTAGAGTTACATTTAACTTAGTATTGAAGGATGAAAAATTGTATCCAAAGTTAGTTTAGTAAAGCCAATCACCCAACATCTTTCAAAAATCTGCATTAAACTCAGCTTTGCACACAAACTGTTTGCTTGTTTGCCTCTCAGAAATTTACTTTGTTTTAGTCATTTACAATATTGTTTGCTTTAAATTTCTACAGTCTTATACAAAAAATCAAATTATCCTTTGCCTAGAAATTGGTTTACACAAATGGATTGATACAAACATAACCTTTGTGGATACAATCTGTATACACATTTTAAAAAATTAGACCGAATTGGTACACTTATCAAATGACGTACGTAACACTTTGCTTAATTGAAGTTATAATCCTAGGCTTTTCTATATGCTAGTCTCTTTAATGGTGAACTTCTTGCTCTTCGGATTCTATTTCTTCTGAGTAATTGAACATCCTTTTTCCAAACCGTGAATTAAAACCCAAATTGTTCAGTTTATTGTAAAATTGGATCATTTTGGAATTACATTTAATCTTTGGATACGATATCTAAACTTAAGTTCATTGTAACTATTGTATATTAGCAAACATATTTTATGCATAAAATATTTCCGTGCAATGCTGTATTAAAAAGTTTAATTTGTATGTCTTATTAGCATCAAATGCTTTTGTATAAATATCTAATAAGATTTGAGCACTTTGTTGTATTATCCAATTAATTAATTGGCTTAAATCTACTTCTAGTTTCTATAATTTTTTATTGCACAATTTTAATCTATTAGAATTTTTTATTACACATTTAATCCTTATATTTTTAAAATTTAATTATTTTGATTTATTGATAGTTTGTCGTTAATCTTTAATAAAAATTATTAATGGGACATTGATATATAGATAACATGTCAGTCCAACAAACATATTAACAAACCACAACACTATCAATATCATATCAACACATTATCAATGTTACATTATCAAACTGTCATGTACAACATGAGTTCCACATCAACACAAGCTTGGCAGGCCAACAATTTTCATTTAAAAAGTTGACAGTAGGTACTGCTAAATTCTAAAAATATTATTGAAGACCAAATGTGCATTAATTTTAAAAAAATGTAGGATCAAAAGTGAATTCAAGTATGATTAATATTATGTGAGGATAAGGTGAATTCTTATGTGTAAATATTTTACACTAGCAGCTTATATAAGTTAAACTCTTAATCAAAGTTAAGTTCCAAACAGACAGACAGAGATGGATACCTTTAGGTCATTCATGAGTGCAGAAACGTGCAAAATGGTGTTGTATATACGCGCAAATCAAAGTTGGATGGAATCGATGAGAAAAATGAACTACCTATCAATACAAAAATGTATGCACTAATTTGGCAAATTTATGAAAGGGGTTTAGTTTTAAAAATTAATTAAGAGGGTTTCTTTTTAAATAATTTACAACCAGGGTCTGTTTTTTGATGGGTACCGCCATTGAAATTGGCGAGAAGCTTGGTGCTGCCATTGAAGATGGCGAGAAGCTTGGTATCGCCATTGAAGATGGCGAGATAGCAGCTTACGTGGAGGTGCCGCCCGTGCTACTGGCGAGACACATCCACGACCTTGTCTCGCTGGAGCCACTGGTTGCACAAGGCCGTGGCGAGAAAGCTTAGTATCGCCATTGAAGATGGCGGTACCCATAAAAAAAACGGACCCTGGTTGCAAATTGTTTAAAAAGAGACCCTCTTTGATAATTAGTTTTTAAAACTAACCCCCTCTCGTAAATTTGCCCACTTATTACATTCCTAAATTAATAGATATATATTAAATATAATTAAATTTAAATTAATTAAATACATACGAATTAGTATTAACTCTTTTAAATGCTATATAACCACGTTAGCAACTAAAATCTTTATGATTAGTGTACGCGGTAATTATTCATATGTTCACCAAAATTGCAATAAAATTACTAACGTAGATTGTTCAAATTAAGGGATTTTTTTAGAATGGGATGTAGTTTAGTTAGTTAAATAAAGTGTGGGAATGTTATAAATTTCACGAGACATTAGATTCAGTCAAGAAGACATATTTTAAAAGATTTAAAATAAATATTCTCTTTTTTTAATTATAAAATTATTTCAACTAATGTACATTATTTTAGAAAATTAATTAATTTAATTAATCACATTAAATTTATTAATTATTTATACTATCATTTTAAAATTATCATTTTGTTATTTTTATTTAATTATTTATTATTAATGTTCGGATAAAAAATAATTAAACTCAAATGAATAATAAAAACAAATAGTTAATACATAAAAGAATTTTATAAAAAGTGACAAAGTTATGAGAAGAATCTTATAATTAACTTTCAAACATAGAGAGAAAAAAAAGATACGTTACCTGTAAGTTATTTTCGCGTGACGAAATATGCAAAATGGTATTGCCTTCTTCATCTTCCCAATTCAATGTTGTACGTTCCAAATCACGGGCACCTTTATGGGGGAGTTCTCCTAAGCCACCCAACTAGGACTTGGAGAGCCTCGAATTGCCCACATCTGACTGCAATATGCAGTGCAGTCTCACTTTTAACTGTTACATCTTCAATGCAATTTGGACAAGCCAAGAGGAATTTTGTCAAAAGGTCAATTTCTCCTTTTTTACTTGCCAAATGCAGTGGAGTACGACCTTTCCTCCCTTTGGCTCGGACGAGGTCATTGTTTATGGATACAAGGCGAAGAACCACGTTATCATGGCCGTGTTGTAGAGCAAGATGGATGGGAGTCAATCCTTCTGGATTTTGTTTCCAAGCAAAGGAAGGTTTCAACCTCATAACTTCGGTAACAAATCGGAGATGTCCAACCGAAGCAGCAACATGCAAAGGAGTGTCAACAAATGGAATTGAATCTATGTCTTCCAAAACATGTGGATTTTCCTGAATCACTGTGTAGAGGCCATCTATGTCTCCCTCTTGAGCAGCAAGGTTAACTCTTGACCTATCTTCTCTTGTCGTGTTCATGTTTGAAGTTATAATTCTTCGAGATGAAGCTTGAGGAGTTTCAGTTGGGTTGCTGCCATCCATTCATTTGTTTATATATTCGTTATATTTTAAGCGTGTTACTTCATGATGAGCATATATTTGATGATTTGTAATTGCATACAAAAAATGTTGTTATAATTATTATTAGACTTAAATATATTTTTTATTCCTGATGTATACTCAATTTTTACATTTGATCCATGATAAATTTTTCCTTCGAATCAAATCCTTAATATTTGAAAATTTTTGTTTTAAATTCCTGCTGTTAGTTAAGTGATGATGTGTCTATTAAATATTTGATAACACGATTTGTGACGACTCAAAAATCGCCAATATTTATTTCAAAATCAAATTTAAATTTTTTGACACCACCCGCAAGGTCCATGCCACCTCGATTCACCCACAAAGAAGAACATTTCCTCACATGTAAAACTCACCCTCGACATCAAAGTCACGTGCCACGACTTCCACAAAGACTCCTCCACCCTCCGCCTCCATGGCCACAACCTCTAATCCAACCAGCACATCACCGCTAGCTGCTTCCGCACCCTTACCGTCGAACCTCACAAACCCTTTCACCTCTGCAAGAAGCTTTGGCAAAACGATGTTGTCAAAACCCTAAATGAATCCACCAAGAATTCCAATCCCAATACCAATTCCCCTAACCTCGTTGTGGTTCTCTTCCACCTGAAGCTTTTCACCTACCTTCTTATCCCTTCAACCTTCATTTTCTAGTTTTTTCAATCACCGCACAATTCTCCTCCAATCTCCAAAGTGAAGACTAAAGAGGCAAACACGTGCAAGTGAGAAAGAAGATACTTGCTGTCGTTCTCTTCCACCTGAAGCTTTTCACCTACCTTCTTATCCCTTCAACCTTCATCTTCTACTTTTTTCAATCACCACACAATTCTCCTCCAATCTCCAAAGTGAAGACTGAAGAGGCAAACACGTGCAAGTGAGAAAGAAGATAGAATGTAGAAGTGAGTGTTTGTACTTTGTAGTGTGGGATATAGTGAATGAAACTAGCAGTTTACCAAAAATCCTTACCTGGCGAACTAGGAGGATCACGAATGCGTCAAGCTAGAACCCCTTCAACGATCACAGGTAATGCAACACAATCTAAAGCACGTCCCACAGTTTCCTACACCCCATCACAAGCGACTCCCGCGACACGTATGCCAACTTGAACAGTAGCCACACGTGCAAAAGGTGCACCATGTTCACACACGTGCGTGCCACGATCACCATCTCCCCCAACCCTCCATCCATGTACTAGCAGAGCGACCCCTCCCTTCCTATTGACAACAAGTAGAAGATGAATGCTGAAGGGATAAGAAGGTAGGTGAAGGGGTGAAGAAGTTTCTCAATATTGTTTGATTTATTTATTTTTCTCTTTAATTAATTCTGGCGTTTAGAGGATTTAAATTTGATTTTGAAACAAATATTGGTGGTTTTTGATTTACCACAAATCACGTTATTAAATATTTAACGAACACGTCATCACTTAACTGATAATAGAGATCTAAAAATAAAACTTTTCAAATATCAGTGAACAGATTCGAAGAAATTTTTTATTAAGGATCAACTACAAAAATTGAATATATATAAAAGATAAAAAATATATTTAATCCTAATTATTAACTATATAACATCACATACTTGTTAGTTATTTCCAGTTACTGCGAGTTTCTTACATATACTAGTTAATGAATATGATGAGCAACATTCGATCCGATAAACTAATTGAACAAGAAAAGTTCTATGCATGATATGTAAACTAATTGTCTTATCGATCAACGAAAGTAAATATGCAATAAAAAGCCTAAGAAAGCTGTAAAAAAAGAAGAAGAAAGAAACATGCTATTGATGCTCTGAAATATTTGGATTAATTCTGACAGCGCACAACCGCACAAATTCACATTTCTTTTAACATAAAAGACATGTCCCGTGAGAGTTAGAATAATAAGAAGAAAAAGTGTGACTTAAGAAAAAGAATGATTTGTAGTTGTATAACAAGAATTATGCATATTAATTATTAATAATAAAACATCACAAACGATCAGATTTTAATTCCAGCTTCTAGAACCCACTAAGATGGATCTAGTACGTGGTGGAATTAAGATAGATATACTAGAACTTAGGTTTGATTTTTCTACTGGAGTAAAGATTAAAATCACCAGTCTCACTAAATGTGTCTTAGATCTTGTTCCTCCAATTAAAATATGTCGCATCAATTAAAAATCACACATAAAAAGCATGGCTCATTTCACATTAATTTCAAGCAATAAACATTCACAGTTTTTCCAATAAATCACGCGCCCCACTTTCTTCTTCCACCAAAGCACATAGCTACTCCCTCTCCACCCAAACAACCATGCCTCACGCGTCGTGCAATTCTGGATACCATCATGTGCGCTCATCGAAACCTCACTCGCCGCCTCACACGTCGCTGCAACTACACATACATTCGCTTCACTCACCTTCTTGCAGAATGCGGGTTGACAGAATCAACGGGATCCGATTCATCTTCAGCGGAGGGGCTTTAGGTGAGAACCTCAAAGGAGAGTTTTCTAACGCTGCGAATGAGAGTTTTTTTGCCACCGTTTCGCAACAGCATGGCCAAACAGAAGGAAATTCTAAAATTGATGACAAATATTGAAAGTGAGGAAAGGGAGGAGAGTCATTGTTGCATAATTAAATTGCACACAGTTTTGGTGTGCTTTGACAGTGCGGTGGTTAGAGAGAGTAGCTGATGCTTTGGCAGAGAAAACAAGGAAGAATGCAAGAAAACAGTTTAAAGAAAGAAATGCATCAACTTTTTCTTGATAGGTGGTTAATAAAAAAAAAAAGGACAACTTACTTGTTAAAGCTTTGAAATATTTGAATTAATTCTGACAGTTACAACCACATATAATACGGCGACTAATGATTAGATGAGAACGACCCAATGAGAAGCCGAAACTGAGGGAAAATCAGAGTAAGTCCCTAATTAAACCTAAAACAAGGAAACAAGTGAGCAAGTCTTTTTTTTTTAGTGTGAGGGATCAACACGCAATTTTTTCTCTTATTTATTTCTTTCTTAACCCCTCAACAAATTTTATATCTTTTAGGTTATTGAAAATTGTAATAGAACATTAAGAGTATATTGTTTTTACAAAATAGAAAAATTATATTTTAGCTTGAATAAATTAATGGGAAACTTTAGAGTAAAATTATAATACTTTGAGGATTTAAAATTTTGGTGGAAACTTTATATATATATATATATATATATATATATATATATATATATATATATATATATATATATATATATATATATACTTTTACCTATTTGGTTATAAATTTGAAGGGATAGTGAATCAGAATAATTGTAAATAAATTAAGGGGAAATTTAACATATTTAAAAGTATAATTATAAATTTGTTTAAAATTTTAAACATATAACATATTTTTTGAAAATTCAGTAATCAACCTTATTAAGTTATTATTATATATTGTCTGATGCGATTCATCCTTTGGACTGATCCGATCCATCCATTAATCCACTTTTATTTATTGTCTGTTTTTACCTGTAATAATAATTGTAAGTGTGTAACCAAGAAAAAATACATCAATTAGGTATGATAATAATAAGGGCAAATAAATTTTGAATTTATATGGTGCAGAATGGATAGTACCACGTACATCAGTTAGGTGTGGTAATAACGAAGGTATAATAATGAGGGTGAAGCGGGAGTAGCTTTAATACTTATTGTTCCAACTGCATCAATTAAAGTTGTTGTATTGTATCTGTATATATATTAATTTTGATCGATAAATTAATTTTGTCTTAAAAATATTTCCGAAATCCAACTCATTTAACTTTTATTAAAAAATTTAAGATTCAATTATTTGGTATTTGAAATATGATATGATAAGATAAGAGATAAGATAATCGTTTTATCATATTGTAATATATTGTTTGTTGTGCTTAATAGTATTATCCTATCTCTTATTTTTATTCTATTGGTCTATTGTATTTCTTATCTAAGTTAGGATTAATAAGATAAGATAAGCTCTCTCTCTCTCTCTCTCTCTCTCTCTCTCTCTATATATATATATATATATATATATATATATATATATATATATATATATATATATAATTTTGAGATATAAACATAAATTATATTATTAATTAAATATTTGAATAATAATTATAATATTTAAAAATTACATAATTTGATTATAATTTTAACAAAAGTAATTGCATAAATAAAATATAATTTTATATAGTTTAGTTAAAATTATAATTTTATGTGATTTTCATAATTTGTAAAAAAGATTATATGTAATTTATTGAAGTAATGATTTTTTTATTTGAGCAAAATTTATATTGTATCCGATTGTTTTTTTTATACGGTATCCACTAAACAATATTAGATAGGATTAAAGTTATCCTACTATTCTTCTCCAATCATGTTTTTATCCTATCCTATTTTATCTTATATATCCTGCACCAAATGATTCTTTAAGAGTATGTTTGGATGAGAAAATTTAATAGGGTAATTTCATTTTTTAAAGAATTTTAATTACTTTTCAATTAAATAAGATGTTTGGATAAAAATTTGAAAAAAAATTAAAATTTGAGTATTTTGATCAGGAATTTTAGTTAACTTAAATATTAGCATTTCAAATTCTTTCATTTTATGAAAGAATTTCAAATTTTTTTGTGTTGTCATTCTCTCTCTTGCAATAGTACTCTATTTGCACTCTCTGAGACTTCTTCTTCAATGTCACTGCGTCTTTGTCCACCACCTTCATGGCATATAAACAGGAAGCATCTTCTTCGTGGTTTTTGAATTGGTTGTTGTTGGCGTGCCGGAGGCGGTAGAGGTAGACGGTTCCGATGTCGCCGACGCCGATGTGGCGGAGGAGGTGGAAGTCGCGGAAGGAGAGGGCGACCTTGTGGAGGAAGGTGGCAGAGCGGATGGCGGAGTAGGCGAAGTTGGAGGAGTAGTGAGGCTTGATGGAGAGACTCTCCGGCGAAGGAGGCACGTGAGAGAGGAAGTTTTGGCACATGCCAAGTACTAATAGAGAAAGAAGGAGTGGGAATTAGTAGGGTAGGGGTGGGTGTTGGTGTTTGTGAGGATGATGACGAATTGAGGAGCAGAGGAGTTGTCACATGGCAGAGGTTTCTTTGGAGCATTGCTTAAGCTTTCACAACTTACTGAGCAATCACTAATGAGCGTGTGCTGCTGCAAGTTCGGAAAGCTTTTTTCATTGCAATGACGCAAAAATTGTTTTATTAAAATATAAAATTTTAAAAGAGAATGCATTTGATTATTTTATCAAAATAAGAAATTTTAAAAATGAAGAAATTCAATTTCCTTATCTAAACAAAAATTTTGAAAATGAAGAAATTTAATTTCTTTATCGAAACACAAAATTTTAAAAATGAAGAAATCTAATTTTTTATCCAAACAAAAAATTTTAGAAATGAAGGAATTTAAATTGAAGCATTTGAAATTCTCAAAATTTAAAATTCTTTAAAATTTTAAATTTCCTCATCCAAACACACTCTAAAGAATATGTGTGGAACATTCAAAATAGGACGTGTCCGGAGATTATGAAATTTAATTTAGCCTAATTTTCTATTTAGATGTGATGCTAATTAATAATAATAATAATAATTTATTTTATACTCTAATTGCTTGAAATGAAAAATTATTTGCCTAATTAATTGCATATTTTCTCCTCAACTTTCATAATTTTTTTTTTAAAAAATCACCTAACTATTTGTGTTAAACTCATGCTTCGTCCTACCTAAATATATGTAGTCTATTGTAAGCTCCCTGCCCACAAATAAATGTCAACAATTGTCTCTTCACTTAAAAATAACTCATGGTGCATGCAGGGACGAATTCATTAGTGTATCAAAATGGGATCATTTTTTTTACATAACTATTTAAATATTTAAGTTTAAGAAATAATAATTTAATAAATAATAAATTTTAAAAATAATTATTATTAATTTTATGGATAAAATTACAGATATAATCTACTATTATATAAATTTTAAGAAAATATTAACTCAAAAACTTATTTTTCATATATGTTTCCTTGGATCCATTTCTGGGTGCACGAAAAGGTAACATATATATATATATATATATATATATATAGAGAGAGAGAGAGAGAGAGAGAGAGAGAGAGAGAGAGAGAGAGAGAGAGAGAGAGAGAGAGAGAGAGAGAGAGAGAGAGAGAGAGAGAGAGAGAGAGAGAGAGAGAGAGAGAGAGAGAGAGAGAGAGAGAGAGAGAGAGAGAGAGAGAGAGAGAGAGAGAGAGAGAGAGTGAGTTCAAGAATAACTTTCTTAAAGTTACATTTCATCATTATTATTAATTTTTTCTTGGAATCTAACCGTTGTAATAAGTAACTGACCTTATCCATTAGATTATAAGAAAATGAATGGTAAGGAGAAATCTAACTCTAAAAGAGTAATATCATGATTCTTAAAGAAAATTATAGAAATTATTTAGGATATATTGTGGTTCTCATTATTTTTTTATACTAAAAAATATGTTTTTAACATCAGTTATTACGAACTTTTAACATTAGTTATGAACCGATGTTAAAATTATCGTTATTAAAAGTATCAATTTTAATATTGGTTATGAAAACTGATGTTGAAATCTACTATACAACATTGATTTTTATGAAAATTGATTTCGTATAATAAGAAGTTTATAAAAAATATCATTGATTTTGATCAAAATCGATGTTGTAATGTACCTTACAACCTCGATTTTGCTAAGAGCTAATGTTGTAAGTGAATACATAAAATGATTTGTATACATAAAAAAAATGAAAGTGAATACATAAAATGATTTGTAACCTAATATAAATTAACATAATAACTACTCTACAAGTCTAAAATTACTTAAACTCCTAGTGTTTGATTTTTAACTTTCAAATAATATCTTGTTCATTGAATGCGAATTATCTTCATTCTCTCTTATTCCAATGATCTTTGATAAGTAAAATCATGATATAATAAAACATAAGTTAATAAATGAGCCTAAACAATAACAATTATAAGAAATTGAATTAGTTTTGAAGTAAGTAATTAACGTTTCCTAGTTATCCTTGAAACCTCTTAGGACTATTGTGTTGGATCAAGTGGCCTCAGAATAATTAAGAAGGAGGGTTAAATTAATTATTAATGAATCTTTACTAATTAAAAAACTTATCCTTCTTAATGTTACTAGATTCAATTAGGCTTTTACTATAATGTTAAGAAAGTAAAGAATAGAAATAAAAACTTAACCAAAAGTAAAAGCGATAATTAAAGTGCATAGTAGAAATTAAAGAGTGTAGGGAAGAAGAAGAAAAATACAAGAATTTATACTGGTTCGGCAACAACCCATGCCTACATCCAGTCCCAAAGCGACCTACGATCTTTGAGATTTCTTTTCAACCTTGTAAAAACCTTTACAAGCAAAGATCCACAAGGGATGTACCCTCCCTTGTTCTCTTTGAACAACCAAGTGGATGTACCCTCCACTTGAACTAATCCACTAGAGATGTACCCTCTCTTGTTCTTAGTTACAACAACCCAAGTAGATGTACCCTCTACTTGTACCACAAAGGATGTACCCTCTACTTGTACCACAAAGGATGTACCCTCCAATGTGTTAAGACAAAGTTCTCAGGCGGTTAGTCCTTTGAAATCTTTTGTTTAAGGGAAATGGAAGAATTAAAAGAATTCTCAGACTGTGTCGTTTTGAATTCTTTGAAAAGGGAGAAGGGAGACACAAAAGAATTCAGACGGTTAGTCCTTCGTTCTTTTGGAAAAGGGAGAAGAGAGACACAAAAAGAATTCAGGCGATTAGTCCTTGTCGAATTCTTTTTGGCAAAGGGAGAAGAGAATGAAAAGATATAGCACACTTTTGTTTTCTGTGAAAGAACAAGGTTTGGAAACCAGAAAACTTAGAAAGCTTTAGGCAAAGGAAGAAGAAGAAAGATGAGAAGCCAAGGTTTCAAGATTTCTCAAAAGTAGTTCAAGAAATTCTAAAAGTTGTAAGAGTTATGTAAAAACTATTGAAATGCAAGTCAAGGTCTTGCTTTTATAGACTCTTCATGTTTGGTCAAGAAAACCATTGGAAGAGTTATAACCTTGAGAAAATCTTTGAGAAAATCATTGGAAGAGTTACATCTCTTGACTTTTTATTCAGAACTTGTCACTGGTAATCGATTACCAAAACCATGTTATCGATTACACAAAGCATTTTATGAAAAGATGTGACTCTTCACAATTGAATTTGAATTTCAACGTTCATATACACTGGTAATCGATTACCAATATATTGTAATCAATTACACCATTTAAAAATCAATTGGAACGTTGCAAATTCAGTTAAAAGCTTTTGAAATCAAACTTTGCTACTGGTAATTGATTGCAGGAAACTGGTAATCGATTACCAGAGAGTAAAAACTCTGGTAACTTAGAAAATTTTGAGAAAAACTCTTTTGAAAAACAAAATTGTGCTATGTTTGTTTTTTGAAAAATCTTTTCAATACTTCCCTTGTGAAGTCTTCTTGATTTCTTCTCTTGAATCTTGAATTCATCTTCTCTTGAATCTTGAAATCAAACTTCTCTTGATTTTTTGAATCTTCTTGATTCAATCTTGAAATCATTCTCTTGAACTTTTTATCATCATCTTTTCCATCATCAAAACTACTTGAATCAACTTGATTCATCATCATGAAGCTTGCTTCTACATATTGTTGACATACAATGCATTACGTAGTACCCACACTCAATGCTTCCTTTTTGCTTATTACACTAAACTGAATAGGATATTTAGATATTCAAAGTTAAGTGAAGTATAGTAAAATTTAATTTTTAAGACATGAAACATTATTTAAATGACTTACATTAACTATAATCAATCTAACAACAACCTTGAATTTACTTCCTTGATGGTCGTGAAATCACTTCAAAGCAATAATTAAGAGAAATATGCATGTGTATTATACAATAAAAATATTGATGTCAAATTGTAATCATAAACTAAATGTATTACAAAATACAACTGACCTGTTAATAATTCCTTTCAAGTAGTTGTCGGACCTATTGTGCAAGGAACAAAACCAAATGACTACATTGTCCTTAGGCAAAATGATGACAAGTTGTCAATGTGCACTGTATTGGAGAACATTAAGTTATTATAAAGCATACATGATTTAAATTGATTTGTTCAGTTTAACCTACCCATTCAAGTAGGCTCCTAGGTACACATCTCTTTGTGAATTCTACATCCATTTCTTAATATAATCTTCTAATTTAAATTGTGATTGCATAAATCTTTGTATAGACTATGGCTCGAGGAATCCATACACATTGGCATTCCCTGCTCGCATAGTTATCTCAGTCATATGTCTACTGTAGTTAAAATATAGTAAATTATGCATGAATATAAAACAATCGGTTAGGTAATATATAATAAAGTAAAGTGACTTACATAATCTACAATTGTATAACAAAGATGCTTTGAAATTGACCACCATGAACTATTTCAGAAAGATCTTCATGCTTTATGTACAATGAGAAATTATCATTATACACCCAAAACACGCTAGCATCCCACGACACCGGTAATGGCTTGAGGAAAATCTGTGGAATGGTCAATGTCATCAAGTAGAGGGGATCGATGTCAGGATTCAGCATAGCTACAGGTTTCGTCGGTCCCTCAGTTACTTGTTTATCCTACATAGTTAATAAACATTAAGCAAATGACAGACAAAACTTGATTTGTAACAAATCATTTATTAATAATTATTAAAAAAACAAAATGAAATACTTGTTCTGGGTATGGCTTTACAAGATGTGCTGACCAAGCAAGGAAGGTGTTAAGTGTCTGCCTCACTAACTGAACCTCTTGAATGGGTACAGGAACGTGAGCATCAACATCTCAGACTTCCTCAACACCGACCTTCATTTGATCATTGCCTAAAGGATTGTGGACAGTCGTCGACCCCTCATAATCTCTTCCAAGAGCAACCACTTAGGGAGGATTGTCATTGACATACAACCCACATTTAATTTCCCTCATCAAATGAACAATTAAGTGAACCATTATGTCAAAAAACGAAGGAGGAAAATACATCTCCAACTGACACAAGATAATAGAAATCTCATTTTCCAACTCATCTAACTTGAAAGGATCAATGACTTTGCTATATATGGCATTGAAGAAAAAATATAGGCAAGTTATGGCATGTCTGACTTTCTTAGGCAAAATGTCTCGTATCCCCACAACTAACAGTTGTTGCATCAAGATGTGACAATCATGAGACTTTAAGTCAACTAACTTTAGATCCTTCAACTACACAAGACTCATAATATTTGAAAAGTATCCTTATGGCACTTTGACACTGTGCATACACTGATAAAAACTTATCTTTTCCTTTCTCAAAAAAGTATGACAAGTTGAGGGCAAGTATATTTTGTTACCATCAGACCTTGGATGTAACTGATCTTGTATACCTATCTCAACTAGATCTTGGAGAGTATTGAAATTGTCCTTTGTCTTGCCTTGAATGTTTAGAAGCGTGCCAATAACACTATCACAAACATTTTTCTCGATATGCATAACATCAATACAATGTCTAACATCTAGATCAGACTAGTATGGAAGATTAAACAATATCAACATCTTCTTCCATATGGAAGCTTTGCTTTTTTTTTTCCCCTTCTTTTGGGTCTTTCCAAATATAGTATTGATGTTGTCAACCCGCTCAAGAACTTGTTGACTAGTTAACAGTATCGGCGCACTATCATGCCCTTGACTTCCATTAAAAGCTTTTTTTAATCGCCGGTAACGATGATAAGCTTTTGGAAAACATCGATGTTGAGTGTATACTATTTTTCTTTCATGTTTCAGTTATACGTAGCTTGTGTCTTCTTCACAGATAGGGCATGCACGATCGCCCTTAACACTATATCCACTAAAATTCACATATGTTGGAAAATCATTAATAGTACAAAATAACATTGCACACAACTAGAATGTCTCATTTTGATACACATCAAACACAACAACCCCCTCATCCCACAACTTTGTCAAGTCTTCAATCAAGGGACTGAGATAAACATCAATGTCATTTTTTGGTTGTCTTGGGCCTGATATCATCGTAGACAACATCATGTATTTTTTCTTCATGCACAATCAAGGAGGCAAGTTGTAAATTACTAGCAAAACAGGCCATGAACCATGCTAAGTGCTTAAACTGCCATACAGATTCATTCCATCACTGGGAAGTCCAAGCCTAAGATTTTTTGTCTCTTTGCCGAATTTTGGATACAAACTATTAATCTTCTTCCAATGAGAGGAATCAGCTAGATGTCAAAGCATTTCATTGCAATTTCTCCCATCTGCGTACCATGTAAGGTCTTTTGCATCGTCTGCATTAGCAAACAAACGCTTTAGAATGATCGAAAGATACCATAACACCTTCATCGGGGGGCCTTTCTTGGTGCTTTCATCACTGCTACACTTGTCATCATCCTTCACCTTGTACCGTAATACCCCACACTTGGGACAATTGTGCAATTCTTCAAACTCATTTCTGTACAATATGCAATCATTGGGGCATACATGAATCTTTTGGTACTGCATACCCATCGGACACAATATCTTCTTCGCCTGATAGAAACTTTTAGGCAATGTGTTTTCCTCTAGAAACATATCATGCACCACCTGAAGAAGTGAAGTGAAGATTTTTTCATTCCACCCATATCTAGCCTTGACATTAACCAGACTTAACACCGCTGACAACAACGTTAAAGACTTCTTGCACCCTGGATACAAAGCCTTCTTCAAATCACTTTGCAATGTGTCATACATAGGGGCATCTGCTTGCTGAAAAGATTCTTGTCCAAGTCACGAATCATTTCCTTTAAGCGATCTCCCATTTGTACATCAATCGATTTAGATTGGGACTCCCTCTCCATGTTTATCAATTCACCATGTCATATCCGTGTTGTATAATTCTTCTTAATCCCATCACATAGTGGATGTTCCCGTATATCGACGAGTAGTTGTTGTCTCCCATTTAAACAGTTTATATAAGGACAAAAATATTTTCCATCCTCATCCGATTAACTTCTTTCGGAGGTGAATTCCAAGAATTATTCCACGTCTTCCTCATACGCAGGGCTCATGTGACTTGCATTTATCCAACTTTGATCCACCTAATTAATAACTCTGTTATACTCACAAAGTTTTTCGATGCATGATTTTTCATTAAAGGTGTGACCCTATCATATTCTGGAAGACATTTTTTATAGTACATTCATACGTCAAGGTTAAGTTTCTTTTCTTAAATTTGATGAAATTTTCTAGCATTTTGCATTGTTCTCCAAGTACACGATATGAAAGCGATGAGATTAATTCCATAGCAATCAAGTATGCACTTAGAAAACAAAGAGAAATGCATTGTACCAAAATATCTTCAAATTTAACAAAATTAACTTAACCCTTACACATGAATGTACTATAAAAATATGACTTTTTCCAAACTGTCTAAACGGAGAATTCAAGATTCAATACAATGATTAATACAAACTGTTCGCAAGAATCATTGTATTAAAATCTCAAACAGGAATCTAAGGTTCACTCATGATGAACAATAATCATATACAAAACAATAGTCATTAATGACATAAAACAAGGTAAAAAAGGACTCTTAAGAAAAAAAGCCTAACAAAAGTATAAAAGACATTCGTACCTATGATAATGCTCACTATCATTCTCTAACAACGAATATCGTGATCACGATGCAAATAGAAAAACAAAAAGTGCCTACAAAATTACATAAGTAGTTAGGCTTGAATTTGCCTGACTTTAATTAAGGCATTGTATTATGTTATGTCTAATGGGAACAATCATATTAACAAACTATATTTGATTTGATTCTATCTTGGTATTCAAGTCTCTGAATTCTTGAAGTTGCTATAATGATTTTAAATAAAGACAATTAACTTGCTTCATACACATTCTACTTTTAGGCTTTTATATAGGAGGTTGGGTTACCATTAGATTTTTTTTTCATCATTTTTCAGAATTAAATAACCATAAAACAAACCATAAAAAACCAGGGTCAGAATGCCTTGCCCACTTTACTGACCATTATTACTTAAACACAATAAGAGAAGCAACTTTAAAAACTCAATTTTTACCAAGTTTAAGGTATGGCACAAAAAAATAAAGAGATAGAATGTAGTAAATAGATGACTAACTCACAAGTGTATAAACAAGGCCTACAGGGCCTAATCTTTAGAAATTTCTCATGCAATGATTCGTGGTCACCTACAAATGACCATGGATAAACAACATTACGAGAATGTAGAATACATATTTCTTGTTCAACTGATTTCAACACTAATTCCAAACTATTTTTGAGAATAAAATTTTTGTGTGTGGGAGGAATTATTTCTTCATTCAAACTAACTTCAATGTAAGACAGTGTTTAATCAGCAAAACTAAAACACAACAATGACAGCATCCCAACGAGTTATCAGCTAAGTAAAAGAAGAACAAACCTTGGAGGACAGTCACGAGTGACGGTGGCGATGGAACATGGCGATGACGGCATCGTAGAACAAACGTCCCAAACACATACTGTGATGCAATCCTACCCCGCAAGGGCATTGAATAGAAGACTCCAAGAAGATTGGGCCAGAGATGCAAGAGAAGGCCCTAGGGTTCTCATGAGCCTTAGGGTAGATTTTGGGCCCATGGGCTAAGTATGAGCCCGCTTATCTTTGTACATATTAGATTAAGGTTTAATTATTTTTGGGCCTTGTATTTAGGGCTCCATAATATAGGTAAGGTACCCTAGAAGTGTAGGATTTTTCAGCCCTTATATTTTAGGACACCTAGACTAATTTTTTGTATTAGGGGTAGTTTTGTAATTTCTCATGCATTAAGTGAATATTTGATGTGTGTGGTTGGAAATAAATTTAATTGAATTGGGAGAAGCCCAATCCAATTAAATTTTAGATGGGGAGGTGAGCATTTGTTTGCTACACTCCATTGTCACATCATATAGTCACATTTTGTGCATGTCCTTCATGCTTTACATGCCTCATGACACCTAAGTACACTTAGTGGAGAATCTTGGACTTGATCTTGGATTAGTCGGCTGAACCATAACTAAAATTCAGTAATCATAATTAGTGAAATTTTGGCTCCAAAATTTAGCTCCACAAATTCAATTTCAAATTCAAGTGAAATTTGAATAGAAATTCTAATTTCCCTCCAATTTTGTGTGAGACTTAGGCTATAAATAGAGGCCATGTGTGTGCATTTTTTTTCAACTTTGATCATTTGAAAATTAAACTTCAGATTTTAGAGCTCTTTTAGAGCACAAAATTTCGTGCTCTTCTCTTCCTCTCCCTTCATTCATTTTCTTCTTCCTCCAAGCTCTTATCTATGACCTCCTATGGTGGTGAGCTTCTTCTAGACTCATCTTCTCCTTGAAGTGACGTCTCCTCTCTCTCTTCCTTCTCCATTCTGCTGCCATTCATCTTCCAAGAAGCAAAGGAATCCATTGATGAAGAAGATCCTAGGCCTACAAGCTCCAATGGAGCTTAATCATGTGGTATCAGAGCATCTTCATCTAGGTGATGTTCTTTTGCTTCCTCTATCTTTTTGTTCGGTCAATTCACTTTAATTCCTTGTTATTCATCTTATTCTCCATGTATATACTCCATTTTCTTGTGGCTTGGTTCTATTTAGAGTAGATTCAAAAAATAAACCGATTAAATCTTAGATCTACACTTGTTCTTGCATTTCTATGGTTCAAATTTTATAGATCTACTCTTGAATCATGTTTTTGTGTTGATTTTATGTTCCATCATTTTCCAGTCATAATATTCTTGTAATGAACCTTTAGATCTAAATTTTCTTCCAAAATATTGATTAGAAAAAAAAACACAAAAATCTAAGTGTAAATCACTTAATCCATGTTGTCTTAGGTCATGTTTAGTCATAATAATTGTCACATTATGTTCTAAGTATGTGTTGAATTTTTATTTTGTTGATTGAATTCTAGATACATTTGTTCATGTATTCTTGTCATTCTTAGCCTATCTTTTGAATTTTGAGTCTAATTCATGCATGTTATTTAGTTCGTAACATGTTCTAAATCAATTCCTAGAAGTAGTTTTGTTGTTGAACTCTTTTTTTTGTTTTCTAAGTTTCCTACATGATGCCTATGATGAAGTTGAGTTGTGGTGCTGAGTTGTGGCTGGATTTGTGAATCAAATAAGTCTTAAGCTCTCTTGAATTGTGTTATTCAAGATAATTGAGTATAAACAAACACAAATTGTAACTATCCAAGCCTTAAGCAACATAAACACTACTCTTGATTTCTAGGTTGAAATCGCTGGTGCTGGCAGCTTGAACATATGAACTTGTATAAATTACTGGGAATTGGTCACTATGTGTTTTGAGCTGAAATTTGTACTGAATTTTCTAGATATTTGGACCAAAATTATAAAAAAAGAACCAAGCGATTTGGATTAAAGGAAAAAATAAGAAAAATCATACAAGTTGGCAGAAAAATCAGTATCCAGGAAAAAAAAAGTAAAAGGGAAGTGTGCTTATTGTTTTGGCTCAAAATTTGTTCTACAATTGATGCTTATTTTATACCAATCCTAGTTCTGAAATTTCAATTGAAAATTATTCAGAAAATAAGTTCCAAAACTAGAGGTTTCTTGAGTCTTTTTTTTTTTTAGTTTTTCTACTCCACTCTAGAGCCATTCTAAGTTTCTCTTTAAGTCTTAGCTTGCTTTTGTGTTCTTTTCATTGCTTTAATTGTTGAATAATACTTGAAAATTTGTCTTGTTAAAACTTTATTCATTGTGGCCATTTTTCTTTCAAGGCCTTTGTGTCGGCCTTCATTTGCTCTTGCACCTCCTCTACTTCACCCATTACCCTAGCTCTAGCACGGGTTCGGTAAGGGCGCCGTAAAGCGTGCTTTTTTCTTTTTGATAATAATGATTAAGTTCATTTTTTTTCAAGGAAAGAATGCAATGAGCAATGCAACCAATGAAAAGGATGGATGTATGCGAATGATGCACAGTTGAAGTATTGTGAATTTTTACGCAGGACATGGGGTTGAATCAATTTAGATTTTCAACATGGTCCATGACATCTTTGTCAAGGTGAAACTGGAAGTAACAAGGACATCTAAATGTGTTTGGCAGCAGACGAAGCAGCGATGTAACCCGATCCATCTTTTGCCCCAATTTTTGCAAGATGGTTACTTCCATGCTTCAACTTGATTTGATGAACCTTTTCGTAAAAGCATGAGCTTGGTTCAACCCCATAATCCAAGGAATGGCAATTTCGATCGCCAATATTTTGACAACATTTCATAGACATGAAAGACTCGAGAATACGCATGCTGTGCATGGAAAATGTAATTATGAGATTGAGATGCCCAAAGAAACATCATTTCCTAGTTAACCACGCATTAGGTACCATGCTCAATCATTTTGTTTTGTTGTTTTTTTTCTGTTTTTTTAGAAATGGGTTTATGATCCCAACATGGTTGGCTCATGGTACCTAACACATGCAACTAAGAATGTAGTGTGAATTTTCACGCTTACTTTTTTTTTTTGTTTTCATTTTGTAGAGGGAAATGCAAGGATCTTGCATGAGCGAACATGAAAACAAAAGGTATGCAGTTTGTAGAACAAAAGTATGTTGAATGCATATGGATGATGATGCAATGACTCATGCAAAATTCGCTGCTAGAATATGACAACGGACAAATGCAGGAATGATATGTTCATTATGATGCCGTTAAGAGATGCTTATGTGGTGCATGATATGAATGCATGCTAGAGATAAAATGCGGGAGTGATTTGATTTGCACTAATCTTTGGAGTAAAAACATGGGATAAACTCATTTTATTCAGAAAGCTTATAACTAGTCAAGATCTGAGTGACAACACAAACTTCCTAGCGGTTTCTAATTATATGGGCCATTAAGTCTATCATATGCTGACAATAGCTGAGAAGTCCGTGGATCTCCTTGGGGGTGGAGTAGGTGTCCGCCATCGCTTTTGCCTTGGCTAGCAATCGGGAAAGTTCTTGACTTCCGTTCAAGGTAAGAGCAAACCGGTCCATCCACATTGTTGCCTCTTGATGTAATGAGTCGATCACCCTTTCTCTAGCCTCCTTTTCCGCATATACTTGGGCATACTCGTCCGCTACTCTATGCTCGTGGGCCGTGGCTAGATTTAGTTCTTCTTGGTACTTGGTGATGATGGCTAACATGTTGGTCTCTGTCTCGCATAACCGCTGAGACAAATTTCTCTTGGACCTCGAGCAAGCCTTCAACTCATCTTTCAAGATCAAACTGTCTACTCGTGATTGGTCCCTTTCCTCTCTTCGGAGCTTGAGCTCGCTGTTGCTGCCCCACAAAGCTCCTCGGAACTTGTTCCGGCCGTGCTCTTCCCTACGAGCCCTCTTGGTTTCCTGTTCCAAGGCTTTGGTGGTAGCTACATTTATATCTCTCAGTTCGGCATTCTCCTTTCGGATCTTCAGAGCTGCTGATTTTAGCCTTTCTTTGACTGTTTGAGCTTGCTCGAGTTCTGTCCTAAGGGCTTGCACCTCTTCGTCTTCCTCCGGTGCCTCAACTTCCTCCCTTTTAGCGGTTCTCAAACTCGGAATCCAATCCAAACCTTGCACGTGGGCTTTCAACCATTTACGGTAGCCACCGATGGGCCCATTGTTACTGCCCCTGAGTTCCTAGTCCTTCTTTTGCAACACCTCCCATGCCTTGCAGACCTTCTGAAGTGTCTCCATGTTGGTCTTATTGAAACCTCGTGAAATGACAGGTGCGAGCTCTTCCTCTAATGGCGCCCCTCTCATAGGTTAGCCAAGTTGCCTTATAGCAAGAACGAGATTGTAACTGATGCAACCCCTCGTCCCCATCAAGGGAACATTCGGAAATCCTCCACATGAAATAAGAACTTTGGTTCTTCCTTCTTTCCATCGAGGGAGCCAGTTGACAGACGCTCCTTCTTTTTTTGCTAAGAGTTGGTCCCAACTTGCCCTTCCTTTCTCTGTGCATGAACGGTGGCTTTCTAGCGGGCAAGCATGCCTTACCTCTTGGCGAAAAAGGTGCGAAACCAACCATACATAAAGAGTTGGAGTACAACAAACAATCCTCGTACTGCTCTTCTCACACCTTCGGTCGAAGGTGTCATATAGGTCGGCTAGCATAGCGACAACCGGGCTTTCCTTGTGGTCATGATAGGCGAGAAAAGCGTCGATCGCTGCTAGGTCCACCAACCCATCCACATTCGGAAAGAGGACTCCTCCGAAGATCAACAGTGCAAGAATGTCTATGAACGGGGCCTATTCGCCTTTACCTGCCAAGGTTCTTGCTTTTGCCTCCAAATATTTTCTCGGTATTCCAACCACCCCATTTTGAACTTGCTTTCTATGGTCTAATTCCTGCGCCGAGATTTGGACTATCTTAGAAATTCTAGCTAATGAGGGATAGAACCCTGAGAAGAGGTATGGTCTCCTTCCCCCTAGAGGACATCCTAGGATTTCTTCAAATTCTTCTACCATGGGTGATAGATGGAAGTCCCCAAAGGTGAAGCACCTCAATGTCTGATCATAGTACTGGGTGAGGGAGGCAATGGCCTCTGTGGGGACTTCTACCATGGCTAGGTCCCAGATCTTACCGTAAGCTTTACGAAAAGCTTGCCGCTGGAGCTGACCCATCAACTGCCCTAACTCTTTTAGACTGGTGATCCCTAGGCTCTTGACCTTGACTTGATAGAACCTATTTTTAAGCAAAGACATTTGACTTGATCCCATGTTTTATGGTGAACAAAATCGGTGCGAATCAAAACTCCGACATCTATCATGGGTGGAATGGATTAATGCATGAAGAAATGCATATGACACGGATGTAATTTATAAATACGGGAGCCCGGGAAATTGTCTCCTTCTTAGATACAACGTCTTAGGGTAGCATAGTGCCTGACGCATGTATTTAAGAAGGTGACACAGACCCTCCGTTGGTTTGCCAAAGAGAGGGGATCAAGACAGATCTCGTGCATGATGCATATGCAAAAGGCACAACGCGGGGATGTACATAGTACAACAATATTCACAAACAAATATAATCAAAGGGGTACACGACATTTGACTACATGCATGGCAGTGTGAAAAAATGGCATGCAGCGTGTTTGCTTCGTGCCCCTATTTTGGGGACCTACATGGGAGGGAGCTAAAAGGGCTTTTAGTGATATTTCCCAAGGTGGTCATATCTCACTTGATGGTCTCTAGAGGTATCATCCCCTTTGAAGAACATATTGCAGCAGTAGGGACTATTAGCAACAATAACATAAGTAAAATAAAGGGAAACCAACAAAGGAGAAAGTCATGATAAAACATCGCACAAGATTAAATGGCCTAACTCTCTAAAAACAGTCCCCAGTGGAGTCGCCAACTGTCGCAACCTACCCTTCGGCGGGAGGGCGACGCGTGACTCGTGGGTGCGTCTTCCAAGAAAGGAATACACGCGGAGTCGCCACCAATGTTTATTTTGAGGAAAACGTCAGAAAAACCGGAAAAGATGTGGTCTATGAACTTTAAGTGAAAGTTTCAGGAGTTGTATTTACGCACGGGGAAGGTTTTAGCACCCCACACGTCCGTCACAAGGGACGGAAGCCTTTAATTAAATGTGCAAACATGACTTCAATTTTTATGTTCCCATTTACGTCTTTATTTCTTTTTGTACTTTTTATTTTTTTATCTTTTTGCGGTCGACGAGGGTGTTTCTCTTGCTCCTACGTATTCCTTAATTGTGATAAGGAAATCAGACCTACGCAGTTCTTTGAGAACAAAGTGTTTGGTTAAGTTATTTTTTATCCTTTTTTGCAAGATGTGTTTTTATTGAATGAAAGGTCATTTAAGGCGTTGGACAATTAAACAATTTTTCGATTCTTTTGAAAAGAGAGAAGACATTAAGGCATTGGACCATTAATGATCTCTTTATTTTTGAAAGAGGTAGTAAAGCTACATGTTGATTTTAGGCCTTTTAGAAATCTACATTTAACCAATAAAAACGGAAAAGACCATTTCAAGGCGTTGGACCTTAAAAATGGCTTTTTTAGGCGATGAATTGATTTTTGCCTTAGTTTCACTTTGGTTATTAGTCAATCCGATTAAGAAAGAAAAAATCCCAAAGAAAACGTCCGATTGATTTTTTTATATTTATTTTACTAAAAGATATTTTTTATTAGTATATTATTATTTTGCCTCTTTTTGGTTTTAAATGTGGTTACGGCATGACCGAATGGTCGGAATTCATTTTAACAAAAATTAAAGGATGTTTAATATGAATGATCGGTGAAAATTTATTTTATTTTTTATTAGGCGAGGAAATGACTTAAATAAATGACTAAAGCACGTCAAAAGGGGCTACGGAAAGTAAATGAAATAAAAATAAAAGCATGTGAAACAAATGGGGACCACTAAGGGTACATAGAAAGAATTGAAAAGTTCGATTTCGGGAACTTACCGGTTGAAGACCGAAGAACGACGAAGAACGAACGACGAACGACGAAGAACAGTTGAAAATCTTCCCGAAATCACCCACGGAAGCATTACGGAAGCGATTCGGCTTGGATTTTCTTCACGGAAACAATTTTTCTTACTAATTTTAAGTGAATCTCATATATCAGGAGGGTTGAGCATTTTTGTTCTTCCCTCATCCCCCTATTTATAGGAAAATAGGGGAAGGGCTAGCCACCCAGCTCGCCCAGCCGAGCTAGGTTGCTTCCTCCAGAAGCAACCGCCTTCTGGAGGAACATCCTGGAAGGCCCAAGTGGGCCTGGTTGCTATTTGCACCCCCATTTTTCTAAATACACCCTCTTTCCTTTTTTTGCTGATTCTTTTTCCATAACGTTACGGAAACTTACGAATTTCGTAACGGTACTTGTTTTCTTTCCATAATGTTACGGAACCTTACGGATTACGTAATCATCCCTTTTTTTCCTTCCGGAATGTTACAGAACTTTACGGATTGCATAATCATCCCTTTTTTGCCTTCCGGAATGTTACGGAACTTTATGGATTGTGCATTTACATTTCCTTTTGACTTCCGGCATGTCACGGAAATTCACGGGTTGTGCAACAATGGTTTCTTTTGACTTCCGACATGCCACGGAACTTCACGAATTGCCCAACAATGGGTGCCAAGTACCTCGAAGTGGTCAAACGACGGTCGCATCCCAACAATGGATGGTCCCCGGACGAAATTAGGGTATGACACCAAGAAAAAGAAAAAGAAAGAGAAAAAGAAATAGAAATAGAAAATGAGAAAAATGAAAATGAAAAAAATAAGGTTGCAGAGAAGAGTAGAAGTGGAAAGGCTGTGGAAGAGAGGTGTGGAAGTACCATATCATGTGGTGCCATCCAAGAAAGAAAAAGATCGTCATTTGGCAACATTTTTGGATATTTTCAGGAAACTGGAAATAACCATTGTAGAAGCAAGCTTCATGATGAATCAAGATTGATTCAAAGAGTTTTGATGATAACAAAGATGATGACAAAAAGCTCAAAAGTCAAGAACACTTCATGATAACAAAGATGATGATCTCAAGAATCAAAGAATGAGTTCAAGATTGAATCAAGAATCAAGTTTCAAGATTCAAGTTCCAAGAATCAAGATCAATATTCAAGACTGGAGATTTAAGAATCAAGAGAAGACTCAATCAAGATAAGTATTAAAAAGTTTTTTCAAAAACTGAGTAGCACATGAATTTTTCTCAAAAACCTTTTACCAAAGAGTTTTTACTCTCTGGTAATCGATTACCAGATTGTTGTAATCGATTACCAGTAGCAAAATGGTTTTTTAAAAAAAAAACCTTCAACTGAATTTACAACGTTCCAATTGATTTCAAAATGTTGTAATTGATTACAATGATTTGGTAATCGATTACCAGTGTGTTTAAACGTTGGAATTCAAATTTAATTGGGAAGAGTCACATCCTTTCACAAAAAAGCTTTGTGTAATTGATTACACTGATTTGGTAATCGATTACCAGTGATGGGTTTTGAATAAAAATCAAAAGATGTAACTCTTCCAATGGTTTTCAAGTTTTTCTAAAGGTTATAACTCTTCTAATGATTTTCTGGACCAGACATGAAGAGTCTATAAAAGCAAAGCTTTGATTTGCATTTCAATGTAACTTTTTCAATTCATTCTTTAGACAACATACTTTTGCCAATTGATTTCTGAGTCTCTTTGAACTTCTTCTTCTTCTTCCTTTGTCAAAAGCTTTCTAACGTTTTCTGGTTTTCCAAACCTTGAAAACTGTGCTATTAATCTTTTTCATTCCCTTCTCCCTTTGCCAAAAAGAATTCGCCAAGGACTAACCGCGTGAATTCTTTTTGTGTCTCTCTTCTCTCTTTTCCAAAAGAATGAAGGACTAACCACCTGAATTCTTTTGTGTCTCCCTTCTTCCTTGTCAAAGAATTCAAAACGACATAGTCTGAGAATTCTTTTGATTCTTCCCTTTCCCATATACAAAAGATTTCAAAGGACTAACCGCCTGAGAATTCTTTTGTATCCCCATTCAGAAAGTTTCAAAGGTTTAACCGCATGAGAACTTTGTCTTAACACATTGGAAGGTACATCCTTTGTGGTACAAGTAGAGGGTACATCTACTTGGGTTGTTGACTGAGAACAAGAGAGGGTACATCTCTTGTGGATCAGTTCTAGTGGAGGGTACATCCACTAGGTTGTTCAAAGAGAACAAGGGAAGGTACACCCCTTGTGGATCTTTGCTTGTAAAGGAATTTTACAAGGTTGAAAAGAAATCTCAAGGATCGCAAGTCGCTTGGGGACTGGATGTAGGCACGGGTTGTTGCCGAACCAGTATAAAAACTCTTGTGTGTTTGTCTCCTTCTTCCCTACTCTTTTAATTTCCACTGTGTACTTTAATTCCCGCTTTTACTTTTGGTTAAGTTTCTTTTCTATTCTTCATTTACTTAACAACATAGTAAAAGCCTTCGAAGAGTAAATTTTTAATAAGTAAAGGTTTAGGAATAATTAATTCAACCCCCCTTCTTAATTATTCTGAGGCCACTTGATCCAACAACCATGTCCTTTGGCGAAGCTCTACAGCAGATGCCACTCTACTCTAAATTTTTGAAAGATATGTTAACAAGGAAGCACAGGTACATTCATCAGGAAAACATCATAGTGGAAGGAAATTGTAGTGTTGTAATCCAAAAGATCCTTCCACCTAAGCACAAATATCCTGGGAGTGTAACCATTCCTTGTTCAATAGGAGAGGGAAAGGCTCTGATTGATCTGGGAGCCAACATTAATTTGATGCCACTTCCATGTGCAGAAGACTGGGAGAGTTAGAGATTATGTCCACTCGAATGACTTTGCAATTAGTTGATCGCTCCATCACCAGGCCCTATGGAGTGATTGAAGACGTGTTGGTCAGGGTAAAGCATTTTATCTTCCCAGCAGACTTTGTGGTCATGGATATCTCTGAAGATATTGACATCCTTGTAATCTTGGGAAGGCCATTCATGTTGACTGCAAGTTGCATAGTTGACATGGGGAAGAGAAAGCTAGAGTTAGGTTTTGAAGACTAGAAAATTGATTTCGACTTGTTTGTGGAAGACAAGCTTGCTCCAGAACACAATGTTTGCTTGCAGGTAATGGGAGAAGGTCAAGAGGTTTTGAAGGTGAGAACCAAAACATGAGATTGCCTAGAGAGGTAAAAGCGTTAAGCTAATGACGTTAAAGAAGCGCTTCCTGGGAGGCAACCCAGTTTTAATCTTTGTTGTGTTTGTTTTTCATGCATTTGATCATTTGGAACTTGCTATGTAATCTGTACATAGGAGTATATCAGCCAATCTTTGAATGCGTAACATAAGGGTTTCAATTTCTTGGAAAAAGGACTAAAAAATAACTTAGAAAATCTTTTTGAAAAACAGTCCTTTCACTAAGCACAAGCCTCGCGCTCATCTCTGTTCATGCGCTAAGCCACGAGTCTTGAGCACTTAGCGCCCAACCCTTGCATCTGAGGCTGATTTGGTCTGCTAAGCTGGCCAAGGTTGAGCTAAGCTAACTTCGATTCGATCTGAATTCAGCTAAGCTTCAGCTTGATCACTAAGCGTCTGCTTATCAGTGGCTAAGCGGGACCTATTATCGCCAAGCGTAATTCCTTACGGCCATAACCGAGGTCGATAAAGCTAAGCGACAGTCATGGCAGCTAAGCAAGATTCATTGCGGCTATATGAGCGCTAAGCGAGAACCTCTCAGCTAAGCGCATGCTCCTCTGTACTTAAGATGCATCATTTTAGCTAAGCTGGCCAGAGCCAGGCTTAGCGAGAGTTGCAACTTTTCTAATCTGTAGACCTCGCTAAGCGAACTTACTCTCACGCTAAGCCGAGTTTCTGTTCTAAAAAAAAAATTGAATTTGAAACGTTGACTAAGCGCATGTTCGCTAAGCGAGCCTGGTTTAGAAACCAAATGTCTCTCTTGCTGGCTTAGCGCAATGGTCCGCTAAGAGAAAGTATCGAAACTGCTTAAGTGAGTGTAACAGCAGTTACACTAACATTTGCCAGATTACAGAAACCTCTCCTCTGCATTCTCTCTCTCCAAAAATTTGCACATTTTGCAGTTGTACTCTCATTGTGCATTTTCGACTTTAAAGCATCAATCATACATCGTCCAAGTAAGTTCCTTAATCCTTTTTTCTCTTTTTCTTGTCTTAACTTTAGGGTAGAAGACTTTAACTGTAGCTTTAGATTTTTAGGTTTTTTTATGTTTTGTTAGAATTAGTTTAAGATTAGGGTTATGTAAGCTTGTATACTGAATTGAGTATGGCACACACATTGCATGTCTGATATGCCTTTTAGAGGCTTGAAAAGTGCGAGAAAATGAGCTGTGTTTTCTAGAAAACGCGATGAACTCGCTAAGCGAGAATGTTGCGCTAAGCGAGTTCATCAATACTCATTGTATATAAGCTTTATCTGAAGAACTCGCTAAGCTCATTGATTGTGCTAAGCGAGTTCATCCTTTGAGGATGAACATTCATCCTCTTGTTGAACTACCTGTGGCTAAGCGAGGCTGAATTGCTAAGCCCAGGTAACTTAACCATTTTTTTTTGTGATAGCCACACACTAAGCTGAGCATTCTTGAGCCAAGCGCAATTGGTTGCGGCATCCGCTGAGCTAAGCGAGCTTCACTCGCTAAGCTCCAATGACTTAGTGAAATTTTTGCTCAGTTTAGTGCCGCTAAGCGCAACTTATTCTTGGCTAAGCTCAAATCCATGCGGCTAACCTTAGGCTTAGCAAGCTCCTTGCCAGCTAAGCCAATTTTGAAAACACTGGACCGTTGCAATTTCCGCTAAGCGGCACTCCTGTGTCGCTAAGCCCAGTGTCATTTTTGTGAAGGCCCGCTAAGCGAATTATGTCTCACTAAGCGGCCAGTGCTGTTTTCAGTTTTATTTTCCAGTTTTTGAAGTTTGAATAATTGTGTCCTGATTAATTGTTTGATTCCTTTGTCTGCAGATGTCTTCCAGGAAAAGAAAGAGTGGCGGTTCAAGGCCCACCACTCAATTTGATACAAGAAGATTCCACTCTTTTGAGGCTTGGACCAGATATACTGACAACGTGTAGGGAAGACACATATTAGCTGAGAGGAAAGTGGAAATCTATCACACAGAGCTGGATGAATTCAAGGGCGAGCTGGAGAGGCGTAACTTTCACAAGCACCTCACCAACTTAGCTGATAGTAGCATTGACCTCGCGTTGGTGAAGGAGTTATACGCCAACCTTTACAGTCCTAAGGGGCCTTCACCTAAACAAGTCAGAATTCGGGGCCACTTAATAAGGATTGATGCAGGAAACCTCAATGCCTTTCTAGAAACACTTGTGGTGCTTGCTGAGGGTGAATCTTTCCCCGTCTACTCAAGATACTGCAAGATGCCTACTGACACTAGAGAAATTGAGGTTGCATTGTGCATACCCAACCGAGGGTTTATTCTAAATGCCGAAGGTCACCCGGGGAAGATCCTCAGAAAAGACCTAACCACCCTTGCTCAGGTCTGGAGTGTTCTATCCTACTCCAACCTGGCTTCGACCTCTCACATATCGGATCTGACTATGGATCAGGCTAGGTTAATCTTTGGTCTAGTTACTCAACTGGACATGAATGTCGGAGCCCTCATTTCAGGGCATATTACTTCTATGGCCCAGTCTAACTCCTCAAAACTTGGATTTCCTGCTCTTAGCACAGCTTTATGCAGGACGAGAGGAGTTGCCTCTGACAGTCTTGTCTTTGAACGACTGAGCCCATTCATTAATTTGGCCTACATATGGAAGAATTGTTGGAACCCTGATGATCCAACAATTATTATTAGAGGGGCCAGAAGACCAAGGGCAAGGCTAGTTGAGACTCCTTCTACATCAGCAGCTCCTCATCCAGCTTCTACATTAGCAACTCCTCCTCCAGCTCGTATTGCAGCAGCTCCTTCTACCCCACCTCATGTAGAGTTTCAATGTTTCGAAGCCATGCTTTGAAGCATACATTAGGGGCAGATTATTTTGCTGCAAAGTCTCCACCTGGTAGCACCTCCTGACTCCATCCCTACAGTAGAACAATTTAATGAATGGGTAGCCTGGCCATGGACTCAGCCTCCTCTTCACAGGGATGACGAGGATCCCGCCGCTCAGGTACCACATCAGCCATCGGATGAGTCATCAGAGTCTTCCTCCCCTGAGCCCTTGATCAGGAAGAGGAGGGTAGTTGTAACTCAGGAAGCTACAGCCACTCCTGAAAAGTCCCTGAGGCCACTCCAGAGCCTCCGGCACCAATGGTAGATACCACTTCTCCATAGCAAGCAGCAGATCCTTCAACGCCTGAAGTTTAAACCACCCCAGTCCTATCTCTGAACACCTCTCCTGCAGCTACTCCTATATTGCATTTGACTAACGAGGAGGAGGTTAAGACATAGGACACCCAAGACCAATCACAGGATCTTTAAATTCCTATTGATTTTTGGTTTTGTGCTTTTTGATATATTAGTATAATTATGGTTTTAGTACATTATTTACTTCTTGTTAGTTTTATATATGAATAGTTAGTATGCTTATCCTGAAGCATTTTGAACAGTTTAACTTATTTTAGATGACATGGCAGTAAAACACTTTTATCTTTGTGAAAATGGGTGTATGACTTTGTTTTAAATTGAATGCATGCTTAAGATGAGATTTGTGTTTCCTTTCATGAAATTGTGCAAATGTGTATGTTAGACAAAGAAAGAACAAGAATGTGAACTTGCATTTAGAATTGTTAGTCAGTAGACAGATTGATTGTGAAAGAAAAGCTTGAACCAAAAACCGGTGAGAGTGTGGCCTTAAACTGTGAGTGAACGACTAGCTGTGAGTAATAATCTTTGCATGAATCTCTAATTTTTAGAATGAAATGTATAAATGATAACATGATGAAGGCCATGATTGTACATACACAAGCCTTTTGACCAAAAAGCTTACATTGAATGATAATTGCATCCTTTGCTCCCTGTATAGGCCGAATGATTTTGTCATGAATTGAACCCTGAACTTAAATAATTATCTCCTGATACCTTGTTTAGATTCTAGGAGAGCATATGGTTCAATACACAACAAATAAGTTGTATGTTAAAAGAAAAGAAAAAAAATAAGTTGTGTTGTTACAATAAGGTCAAAAGCAAATTAAGAAAAGGGAATAGTGAGAAGGCTATTTGTACAAAACAAGAAAAGATCATTGGGATTAGTCTAGGACTTATGCTCTCTTAGAATCTAAACCTTTGAATCCTAGAAAAACCAATGAATTTTTCTAGCCAAGCCTCACTAGAAGTTGAGAAAGTCCTTCTGGTTTTGTTTATACATTTCTGACTTGATGGCATGAAATGAAATGCAAAGATTGGACCTCCTGTTAGTTGTTATCAATGAATAGCTTAAACACTTGTGCTTGAGTGAAACAGTAGCCATGAGACTGTAGTTTGAGCTACTTTCCTTGATATTTGTCTTATGATTAACTTCATCCAACTGTATAGTTCACATTTTGTTCTCCTCTTTGTCTGGCTGCATATTCTGTGAAAACAAGTGATAGGTACACATTGCTTCATCTTTCTCATCATGCAATCAATAAATTTTGATGCATACACCTTTATACATAAACACTGCATGTTTTACCACTTAAGGACAAGTGAGCTGTTCTCTTTTGCTTGAGGACAAGCAAAACTGTAAATTTGGGAGAGTTGTTAGTCGATGAATACGACTAACTTTTGTGTATAAAACGTGTGTATTTTGTATCAAACGTTCCCAATTTATGGTTGTTTTGTAATATTATAAGTACTTTTGTTAAATATAGGTAATAGATAATTTATACTTTTGTTTTGTATGTTTAATAAATCAATTTCTCTCAATTTCAGGTTAATTAGGCAAATTGGCAAAAGTGTTGTTTTCACCTTCTCGCTAAGCCAATATGCTGGCTTAGCGAGCATTCGCTAAGTGCGACACTCAGTGGCTAAGCGCGAGGAAGAATCCAAAAGAAGATGAGCTGTCAGGTTCACTGAGTGCACCGCTCCAGGTCATCAAGCGCACCGCTTCAGCTCATCCACTAAGCGAGAGAAGCGTGCTGAGCCAAAAATCACTAACGTGCGCTAAGCGCACGAGCACGAACAAGGCCACCTATTTAAGCCTGAAATCAGATTTGCAAAGGGAGTTTGGAGTTTTTCTTGAAAAAGCCTCTACATGCACTCGAATCTGGCCCTGGCTTGAAGCTTTTGCATGTTTAGGAAGTTCTAGAGAGAGAAAGGTCCAAGTTCCAAAGAGTTCTGAGAGATTTTGCTGTGTGAAGATCTGTAAAGATGCGAGTACGAAGCGGAAGCCGTTCTGTGAACTTGAGATGAGTTTATGAGTGAGTGTGAGATCTTAGAGGTGCAGGAGACATCCTCTCCACTTGTGTTTTTGCAGTCTTTCATCTTGTCCTTCTCTTTGTTGTAAAGGAGGTTTCCTGACTATGGAAAGCTAAATCCTCTGTTGGATCTTCCCTGTAGGTACCTGATGTAAGTCTATTTTTATCTATGTAATGATGTTTTCTGTGTTCTCCGTGCTATCTGCTTTTCATTCCAGTGTGCTTTTAACTTGATCACGTAGATGCATGCTTTGTTAGGGTCATTCAACAGTGGGAACTGGTCTGATTCTAAAGTCCTTGGTAGTACAGGACTAAGTTGTTGTGCTATCATGAGGGATCGGGGTACAAGAACTTAGTTGTGTATGTGTGTCTTAATGCGGTCTTGGTTGAGTTTAGTCTTACAAGAGGGATCTGTGGACGAGGCTTGATCAGGACTAGGCTAGGCTGTCATGAGGAATCGGGGTCTAGCAATCCTGGAGACAACATAGGAACGCATGAGCATTGTTAAATAGAGAACATCCTTTTTAGCATCAGGAACCTATGAGGAAGACCAACGCTTTCTCTACTTGTTTTTACACAGTATTTCTCTTGCGTGATTTTCTTTCTTTTTTCCTAGATAGTTTAAATACTTGTCTGCAACCACAATTATATTTTCATACCAAACGCCTATTTATCGAAATAGCTTTCCAGATAACACAAGTTCCCCGAGAGTTTGATACTCGGTTCTTACCGTTTTATACTACTTGTGCGATCTGGTGCACTTGCCAACCGCGAACATAGATCGACATCAATTCTTGTTTCATGATGGCATACCTCAAATCTAGTTCCATCAGGATCATCAACCCAGTTTGCAGTCCACTTGTTGGATTCAAGTTTCTCCTTTTCTGGCCTTGACTATTCATAGGTACCAATGGGCCTAATCTTGCAGCCATTTTCAGGTTTGCACTTGTCATCTTGCGCATTATATATGTCCTTATATCCTCACATAGACTCAAAATTGGCTTATTTCTGAACTTTAAAATCTTTGTAAAAGACTTACAATCATTGTTGGTAATCTGTCAACTTTGCAATTTTCATCGAAGTAAGCTTTGGTCCATGATTCACAGGGCCACTTGTCTAAATATAACCATGCTTTTTCATTCTTCCTTTTTATAGCTTCCATACTAACCTTAAATTCTGCTTCAGTAGTAGATCATGCACACTTCCACCCTAGGCCTCTTAACTTTTTGTCTTTCCACTGCTTTGAGAAATTCCTCCATAAGTGCATAACACAATACCCGTGTTTCACACTTGGCATAACTTCATGCATTGCACGATACAAACCCTACACATAGCATATAAATAAACATTACATGTTAAATATCAAAACAGTTTAAGGCAAGAAAAATTAAACACAGACAGAACAAATTATATTGCCAGCATGACACACTAGAATGATTTGAATGAAATCATAGACCAAATTACTACATAGTAAAAAATAACCCTGAAGTTTATAACTTATTGACATTTATAACCTTCAATTATTGTACTTACTGACAAAAATGTCCACGATACAGTATATCATATTGCTATCACATATGCATGCATGAAATCAACTCTGTATATTGAATTGCACCTTTTGGATGTCTAACATGAAATTCCAGCCATATTGCTTGTAGTCTCCTATGTCTTCATGTAACAAAGTGACAAACCACTTCCAGTTATCTTTATCTTTAGCATTTACTATTTCATACGCAATCACAAAAAAAACATTGTTTGCATCTTGTCCCACTGCTGCAAGCAAATGACCGCCATAGTACCCTTTCAGGAAACAGCCATTAAGACCAATAAAAGGTCTGTAGCCAGCCTTGAATCCTTTCTTGCATGCATCTAAACATATATAAATTCGGTGTAATTATGGAGAACATGTAGGTATAAGAATGCAATTCATTTTCACAGTTGATCCTTCATTGCTTCTTGTTAACTCATTTGAATTGTCCCAAAGCTTAGCATATTGCAATTGGATGCTTCCCGCCACCAGTGATCAAGCCTCTTTGATAGCCTTAAACATCTTTCTTTCATCAATGTGCACACTATAATGTTCTCTGAAATGTTCATGTGGCTCCACATGATTTAGGTTTGGATGAAACCTAAGCTTATCAGCCACCCTTTTTTCCATCCATTTCATTGTAGCTTGTTTATTTTTGAAGACCCTTCCATATATGTGCTCCTCCAAAAAAGTGTTGATTTGAAAGCTTCTTGTAACTTCGAACCATGAACAATAAATTTCCCATGAACATCCAACTTGTTTACAACGCGCTCTAGCTTGAATGTTGTCAACTTTTACCCATTTCAGATCTCTGCCATGGAAAATAGTTAAGTCTCTAACAACTTCAATAAACATTTTGATGCTATCAAACTCCATCCCAACCTCTAAATGCACTTGTCCAAAACTACTTGTAGGACTGTATTGAGATACACGATTTTAGAATTGGAGTTACCTTCATCATCATTGTTGGAAAGGGATTGAAATTCTCCAGACTGGTAACTATCTGCCAATGTGCAGTTGATTGTCCATCATCTTCTAGAGACACATATACGTAGTCTGGGTCACATTCAAAATAATTAGAAAACTCAGCATGCCCATCATGTTCTTTAACTTCATCATCATCTGCATCATTGTTCACTTCAGTTTCAACTCCAACAACTTCAAGTTCTATTTCAACAACTTCAGTTTCTGCATCTTGTACACCAGTTCCAAGTACTTAATTTTCATCATCTGAACCACCTTTAGCAACATCAACATCCATATCTTCAATATCATTATGAGTACACTCTTCAGCAACAGCCTCAACCACGTTTTCTGCACTGCAATTTATAGGCATTGCATGTACTTCAATCACTAGCCCAATGTCACTAACAGGACCCCTCTCTGGATCAGCATTTTCTAAGTATACATGCACTTCTTTTTCTGAATCAGCAAGCCCAATTTGGCACATAGACAACACATCACGATCATTCTAAAGCCTTTGTAAACCAATACCAGACACCAAATAGCATACTGAAACAAAGTTCACATAGTTGCGGCAAGCTTTGCACAATTCTTGGGGTGTCCACACATTAACCAAATTTGTTTCAACTTCTTCCCAGACACAGAATTCACTACCGATATACTCCAGTGCCCCATTTTCATTTTGTATAAATTTACCATTGTGGTGCAAAATAAGACTCATTTCATCATACATCCTACAGAGAAACATAACAAACATTAATTGTATTTTCACAAATTGAAAACACAAAAATTTTTAGAATAGAGAAGAAAAGAAAAGTTTCATAACAGAGAAGAGAAGAGAATAGAAGAAAAGAAGTTTGAGAATAAAGAAGAGAACACAAGATAAGAGGTTTGACGATAGAGGCCAGATGGACGATGACCACCACGAAAAACATAATGACAACAACGTCG
Organism: Glycine max; assembly: GCF_000004515.6. Lineage (NCBI taxonomy): Eukaryota > Viridiplantae > Streptophyta > Magnoliopsida > Fabales > Fabaceae > Glycine > Glycine max. Next base: position 38,097,155 of record NC_038242.2, on the reverse strand, counting down.
TTACAGTCATCGTCGAAACCCCAAAACAACTGTTTGTTGACGACGAAGACACTAGCTGACGATGATTCCATTACGGCCAACCAATAAACGCCATACACATAGAATTTTTTTAAGAAAAAACGTACAAAGATGACATAGCGTATGATAAAGTCCAAACTTGGGTGTGCGTCGTTGTGGTTACCGTCAATGGGAACGATTGTATGGGTGTGCGTCATTGTGTGTCGCTGAGGTTGGGAAATTTTTCAATGAAATGAGGCAGTGGAAGTGTAGAAGTGTGGGAGATGAAGCATTTCTCTTGTAGAAGTTTTTATAAGTGTGGGAGATGAAGAAAAATCGAGAACATACCTTTTGGGAACAAAGAGTCAATTTTGGGTTGTGTAAAAAATATCCTTTGGGGAATGAAGAAAATCAACAAACGCCAAAAAACCTTTTTTTCCCACAGTCAAGGAAAATCAAAAGTTACTACATTTGCAGACATGTAGGTAAGTTTTTACTAACAAAATTTTCCCTCTATGTCACGTAAGCAACTTTTTTAATGGTGATGGACGAAAGTTGATGGCAGAATATTTTTGTCACACTTTTAACACTTTCGAGGACTAAATTTTGCATTTAGGTCTTTCAGGGACACATTTGTTAGTGAATTACACTTTCAAGGATAAAAGTGGCTATTTACCCTAGTTAATTTTATATTTTTGGTTCCTACGAGCCCATTTAACCACGGGTTATGTGTGATGAACTTGAACAAAAATAAACAACTCATTTATTTTGTGAATTAGGGTGGTCAGGTGTCTCACTAAAAATATAGATCAACCTAGACAAACTTTAATCAATGTGGGCGAGTTTGTTTACCCACGTCTATTTGTTCTTACAACTCTTAATTATGTTGCATATGAAACCTAATTATTCTATCATTCTGTTATTTTATTTTATCCCACAGTATTTTAAAAGTTACAATTTAAAATTGTATTTCACCTCAAGTACTCAGCACCCTTATGTTACCTCATTTTAATGTGTATATAGTAATCTCCTTAGTCTCTTCCATAGTAGTAGTTTTTTCTTAAAAGCAAAATTAGCATACATCAATTGTCCATCATATGCCCAATATACCTAAGGCAATTTAGCCACAATTCAAGCCCAATTTCATCAATAATTACAACATCATCAACCAATGTTTCACAAGAATTCATCATTTCCACTTGTTCATAAAAAATAATCCAAACACTTCAGCTTTTAAATCACCAACATTTTGATAAATTTACAAAGATTCAACAAACAGACAATCACTATTGGCTATTCACGATCACCCGATGAGACTGCAAGTATAGGCTGGGCTTTCCCATTTCAATTTAATCATGGGTGTTCTTATTGGCACCACTGTAACGACACGCCTCATTGCTACAATATCACTATTCTAAACCGCGAAGTTTCAATTTTAAGTAAAAGTTTTATTAATTTGATTATGAAAATGGTGTTAAATTTTTCCTCAATATACATTCAATTTAATAACACATAAACACAATATGCATCCAATTTTAACTAAAAGCTTCATAGGTGAACTTAGCCTAAGATTGGTTTCCAATGCTTTGTTCAGACTCTCCCAAAACCTAGAGGTGAATCTAATCAGTCACTCCTTCAACTATCACAAATTTACCATTTCTAAACCCTTCTTCTACCTTTGAACCTCCTTTATCTTCTGAAAATGGCCAACAACCCCTCTAGAGCTCAGAAGAAAGCCAAATCCTCGAAAATGAAGCAAGGAGAGTGTTCTCAAACAACTCTCAACAGGCTGGATATGTGGTTCACTAATGAAATCAATAAGACTGATTTCAAGATGATCTATCTCATGAAGAGCGTGAAAATACTCAAGTTTCTGGACTTGGAATGGTTCTCTCAGCAGGGATTTAACTTTCCCAGAGTTGGTAAAAGTTTTCTATACATGTGTCTGTGTTCGCATGGAAGACAAATTGTACTCTACTGTCAATAGTGTAGAGATGATCATTGATGCTACAGTTTGGAAAGTAGTAGCAGGACTAGACATGGGTGGAGTCTGCAAGTTTGAGGAATCTACGGATGGCCCAACAAGGAATCTAAGAAATCTTCTAAGAGTTGGTGGTTTAACAGCTGAAGATAGAATGTTAGTGCATCTCATTACCTACATTCTTGCACCAAGGTCACGCAATCATGAACAAGTTACCAACGACGACTTACAAATTGTACATGGATTGAAATCAGGTATTCAAATGAATTGGGTACTTATGATTGAAGATATTATGTTAAAAAGTCGTCGACTAGTGGATTATGAATTACCATATGCTGTCTTAGCCTCTAGATTCATCGATTACTTCAATATTGATGTTTCTAATGAGATAATTGATTTCACAAAAGCCTTAAATGAGATAATCAAAAGGCATCTCAAGAAGCTTGGGATGAGATATGTTGATCATGAATGGATTATGGCGGGAGAGCCACAAGCAACATCAAACATCAACCAAATGGAAGAAGAAGCACAACAAGAGCATGCACAATAGTGGAACCCTTTTGAGTCTCTTATGATTTAGAAGTTGGATTTAATTCTTCATCTCCATCAAGAGCACCAAGCAGAAGTTCATAGCTCCTTAGAAAACATTACAACTATGCTTGAGAACATAGAAACTAGGTTATCCCTTAGTAACCTTCTGAACCCGGAAGAGAATGAAGTGTAGTTATGTTCGTGTGCTTGTTTTCACTGTTTGATGATTTGTTTGTTATGTTATGATTTTGTCTATCTCTGTCTATAGAAAATGATTAAGTTTTTTTTTATTTGCCTTTTGATTAAAAGGCTATGTAATGCTTTATGATTAATGAAATATGGTTTTATTTCTCTTCTTACTTGTATGTTATGTCTTGTGTATAATCAAACTTTTTGGTGTTGTTAATGCCAAAAGGGGCAGAATATACATTGTTGCATATTTGGATATTGATTACATTGCATAAGCATTGAGCATTGCATTAACACATATAAAAAGTATATATATGATATATGATGATGATGATGATGATAATGATGAATTAATCTCTTCTTAAGTGTTAAGAATTTTTCAGGATAAGTCTAAGGATCAAAGCTCCAATCTCAAGACTCAAACCCTCCAAATGCACTCTGTCATAATTTTGTTTGGCATCATCAAAGCCAAAAAGGGGGAGATTATTAGAGATAGGGGGAACATCATGAGATGAGCAACATTGTGAACAACCTCTCAAGGAAAAGCTTGAAGAAGTTTTTGAAGATGTTTTGACTTTTACATGCCTAACTCCCTTGAGTGGCATATGTATTGGTTGTTATATATTTTTCGTGTTGCATCATAGTATCATTCATCATCATGGTTAGTGTGAAGAAAAGTTTCTAAGTTAGAAAAGTTTACTCTATTTTTTGTGTATGCTTTTACATAGTATTTTTTGGTTATGCATGAATCAATTAAGGCATGTTAGGATAGGATTTTCTAGTTTAGGCTAAGAGTAAGGTTCTTTTATGCTTATATTCACAAAGGACCCTAGTGTTGGATGCCTTAGTCACTTTTTTCGTTTTGGGAATTGTAGATTGGTTGTGATTGCTGATTATTGATGCATGGTGAAAATCTAATTCTGGTTTTGGATTAGATAATTGGATTAGCTTCTATAGTAATAGAGAGGGAACTAGTATAAAAAGATTGTGTCTTTCTTCTCTTGATTTGATATTTTTATCTAATTCAAGTATTAATCAAGTTTTTTTTTTAAAGATTCAAGTTTTATAATTGTGAAAGAAAGGATGTTAATGAAGGGTCATGTTTAAGGAAGGATTAATTAAGTATTGATTACATTCGATTCATATACGTGCTTGTGATATGATCTAATGTAATCCTCCCTAGGAAGGGACCAGTCACCTAGGATTCTCATGAACCACAGGGTAGATTTCTAAACCCATGGGCCAAGGTTGGGTCTAGTTTTCTTTGTAAATATTAGAATAGGTTTTCCTTCTTTTGGGCCTTGTAGTTTGGCCATTTTAGGTTTGTAGGGTACCCTAAAAATTAAGGGCACCCTACCCTATAAATTAAGGGTGTCCTAGTAGTATAGGGTTTTAGCCTTGTATTTCAGGGCATTTTGAGTAGTCTTTGTAGTAGGGACTTTTTTTGTATTTTCATGTATTTTTTTTTGGGGGGGGGGGTGAGCTTAGCTATTGGAGGGGTGTGTGTTTCCTTGGGGGTGAGCTTAGCCATTTTAAGGGTGTAACACTTGCTTCCTAAGGAAGCTTCTCAAGGAAGTTTCTCAAGGACACTTTCTTCCTTCATGTATTTTGGCATGAGGTGAGCTTAGCTATTGGAGGAGTGTAACACTAGCTTCTCAAGGAAGCTACCTAGGCTATAAATAGAAGCATGAGTAACACTTGAGGTAACTTTGATGAATGAGAGTCTTCTGAGACACACTTCAAAGTTCAACTTCTCTCCCTCTCTTTCCTTCATTCCCATGCCACTTTCTCTCTCTCTCCCTCTCATTCTCTTCCTCCATTGAAATTTCCTCTTTAAGCTTCTTATCCAAGACACTCTTGGTGGTGACGCTTCTTCTTCCATGGCTTATTCCCTAGTGGATGGTGTCTCATCTCACCTCTTTTCCTTTATCTTCCACTACAATTCCATGGCTGAAAATCACCATTGAAGGACCTCATTGAAGCTTAAAGATCCAACCTCTATAGAAGCTTCTCAAGCAAGCTTTCATCAAGTGGTAATAAGAGCACAAGAGCTTCAAGTAGGTGCTCTTTAAACCTCCATTAATTTTCAGCTTTACCTTCTCCTCCATTGTTGTTTCTTCATTTTTCTCCATGTATCTCCTTACATTTCTTGTTTTGAATGTTGCTAATGTGATTCTTTAGAATTTCCACCGACAAAACTTGCTATAGAAGTTAGATTTGATTTTCTATGGTTCAAATTTCTTGTTCTTGAACCATGAATTGTGTTGAGTTTAGGTTCCCTTGAGTTTTGTCTTGCTCTTTTTGTGGCTGAAACCTAAACCATAAAATTCTTACAAAAACATTAAAGTAGAAGAAAACCTCCAAAATCTAGAGTGACATGTTCACTCATTGTATTTTTATCATAGAATTCATGTCTAGTCATGAAACTCGTCACATAAGATTCCTTATGTTGTGCTGAATTTTATTTTCTTGTTTCTTTGTCTAACTCATTTGTTCATGACTGTATGAAAATTTTTTAGCCTATTATTTGAGTTGATTCAAATCTTGCATGTTAATTAGTCCTTAACATGTTCATGAATAATTCTTAGAGAGTCTTTGATTGTGAACCTTTTCTTGAACTTTTAGGTTTCCTTATGATTGTGTCTTATGTGATTTGAGTTTTGGTGATTGAATTGCTGGCTGAAATTTTGATCCTAAGTGAATGTTGAACACCTAAAACTTTGGTAAACAAGCCTAGTGAGTTTAACATACATAGGAAATTTGATAGTAAGCCTAAGGCAATCAATATACCATGCTTAAAAATTTCAAAGTATGAAAATCGCTGGTGGTGGTAGCTTGAACATATGAACTTTTAAAAATTACTGGGAATTGGTCATTGCGAAGTTTGAGCTGAAATTTTTACTTAATTTTATAGACATATGGAAAAAAAATTAGAAGAAAAGAACCTTGTAATTGGACACTTGTACGATTACCTTCATTGCTTTCAAATTTTGTAGCAAAAAGGTCTTTCACTGGAAGTAAGTTGGGAGCCTCCAATAGGTCACCCTACTTCCATTTGTGTGTAATAATTCTAGGCAATTTTCCCTTAGGATAGTGAGTGTTTTGTTGGGAACCTTAAATGAGGTCATCCAAACACTCTTAGGATCCGCCTAGTTTACATTTCTTCTACTTTAATTTCTTTCTTACTTTCATATCTTATTTTCTTTACTAGTCACGCCTATTTGATCTTTTTATTGCATAATACTTTCTTCTTGCATATCACGCTTATCTTGAGTTCTTTTGAACCTTAGCTTTAACCTTTTTCAAACCCCCAACAAGAAAGAACCACAACTTAGGAACCAACATGAGTCATCATTCATCTAGTGTTAATGGTAAAGTACTACTAGAAAATAATGTATTTACGACGTGCCATCTACGACGGTTCTGGAGAACCGATTTAAAATATGGCACGGTGGCAATTTTGTAATTAGGGGAACAAATTTTTTTTTTTACATCGTACATTCTAAGCCCATTTGTCATCCTCCCCCATTGACGACAGCGACCTGTGAAGGTGCAAGTTACCATCTTCACCTGTTGCAATGACTCCCCTTCAGCCTTCTTCACCTCAACACTCTTGAACTCTTGGACTTAGACTTGATGGAGTTACCATCTTTGGAGGGCCTCGGAGAAGAAGAAGATCTCTTCTTCGATTGCTCGCTCTCAGAAACAGAATCCTTCGACCACGAAGGAGACTTCGCATCCCTCAAACCCTTAGGGGAACGCACTACCCTCTCTTTATCATCCAAATCCTTCAAACCTCACCGCCATGATGACACGCTCCCATCCCTCTGTGATCGCTCCCTCTCCGACTGAAACCCCTTTAGAAATTGATCACTTTGCGACCCGCCGCCGCCGTAGAAACTCTCCGACCGATGAATCAAACTCCGATTACTCTCCTTGTACCGATCGAACCCATTCCTCCTATCTGATGCAATCCTACCCCGCAAGGGCATTGGATAGAAAACTCCAAGTAGATTGGGCCAGAGATGCAAGAGAAGACCCTAGGGTTCTTATGAGTCTTAGGGTAGATTTCGGGCCCATGGGCTAAGTACGAGCCCACTTATCTTTGTAAATATTAGATTAAGGTTTCATTATTTTTGGGCCTTGTATTTAGGGCTCCATAAGGTAGGGTACCCTAGAAATATAAGATTTTTTCAGCCCTTATATTTTAGGGCACCTAGACTAGTTTTTGTATTAGGGGTAGTTTTGTAATTTCACATGCACTAAGTGGATATTTGATGTGTGTGGTTGGAAATAAATTTAATTGAATTGGTAGAAGCCCAATCCAATTAAATTTTAGAGGGGGAGGTGAGCATTTGCTTACTACACCCCATTGCCATATCATATAGTCACACTTTGTGCATGTCCTTCATGCTTTCCATGCCTCACGATACCTAAGCACACTTAGTGGAGAATCTTGGAATTGATCTTGGATTAGTGGGCTGAACCATAACTAAAATTCACTAATCATAATTAGTGAAATTTTGGCTCCAAAGTTTGGCTCCACAAATTCAATTTCAAATTCAAGTGAAATTTGAATTTCCCTCCAATTTTGTGTGACACTTAGGCAATAAATAGAGGTCATGTGTGTGCATTTTTTAAAACTTTGATCATTTGAATATTAGCTTCAAATTTCAGAGCTCTTTTAGAGCACAAAATTTCGTGCTCTTCTCTCCCTCTCCCTTCATTCATCTCCTTCTTCCTCCAAACTCTTATCCATGGCCTCCTATGGTGGTGAGCTTCTTCTAGACTCATCTTCTCCTTGAAGTGGCGTCTCCTCTCTCTCTTCCTTCTCCATTCCGCTGCCATTTATCTTCCAAGAAGCAAAGGAATCCATCGATGAAGAAGATCCTAGGCCTACAAGCTCCAATGGAGCTTACACCATGTGGTATCAAGAACATCTTCATCAAGGTGATGTTCTTTTGCTTCCTCTATCTTTTTGTTCGGTGAATTCTCTTTAATTCCTTGTTCTTCATCTTATTCTCCTTGTATATCCTCCATTGTCTTGTGGTTTGGTGCTGTTTAGAGTAGATTAAAAAAAATAAACCGATTAAATCTTAGATCTACACTTGTTCTTGCATTTCTATGGTTCAAATTTTGTAGATCTACTCTTGAATCTTGTTTTTGTGTTGATTTTAGGTTCTATCATTTTTCATTCATAATATTCTTGTGCTGAACCTTAGATCTAAATGTTCTTCCAAAATATTGATTAGAAAAAAAACACAAAAATCTAAGTGTAAATCACTTAATCCATGTTGTCTTAGAGTCATGTTTAGTCATAGTAATTGTCACATTATGTTCTAAGTTTGTGTTGAATTTTTATTTTGTTGATTGAATTCTAGATACATTTGTTCATGTATTCTTGTCATTCTTAGCCTATCTTTTGAATTTTGAGTCTAATTCATGCATGTTATTTAGTTCATAACATGTTCTAAATCAATTCCTAGAAGTAGTCTTGTTGTTGAACTCTTTTTTGTTTTCTAAGATTCCTACATGATGCCTATGATGAAGTTGAGTTGTGGTGCTGAGTTGTGGCTGGATTTGTGAATCAAATAAGTCTTAAGCTCTCTTGAATTTTGTTATTCAAGATAATTGAGCATAAGCCAACACAAATTGTAACTATCCAAGCCTTAAGCAACATAAACACTACTCTTGATTTCTAGGTTGAAATTGCTGGTGCTGGCAGCTTGAACATACGAACTTGTATAAATTACTGGGAATTGGTCACTACGTTTTTTGAGCTGAAAGTGTTACTGAATTTTCTAGACATCTGGACCAAAATTATAAAAAAATAACCAAGCGATTTGGATTAAAGGAAAAAATAAGAAAAATCGAACAAGTTGGCAGAAAAATCAGTGTCCTGGAAAAAAAAAGTGAAAGGAAAGTGTGCTTGTTGTTTAGGCTCAAAATTTGTTCTATAATTGGTGCCTATATCTTGAAGAATTTGAGTAAAGAAGCAAGGGGCCAACCACCTTAAGAGCTATTGGACTAAGAAGCACTCCAAATTGAGTGAAACACTAAAGAGAGAATAGCCACCACAATTGAGGACTTTTTCTTGTAATTTTGTAATTGGCAATTTGTTTTGCTTTCAAATTTTGTAACAAAAAGGCCTTTCATTGGAAGTAAGTTGGGATCCTCTAATAGGTCACCCAACTTCCATTTGTGTGTAATAATTTTAGGCAATTTTCCTTTAGGATAGTGAGTGTTTTGTTGGGAACCTTAAATGAGGTCATCCAAACACTCTTAGGATCCGCCTAGTTTGCATTTCTTGCACTTTAATTTCTTGCTTACTTTCATAGTTTATTTCCTTTACCCTCCATTGTCAAACAGCCTAGATAGCTTACCTTTTACCAATTAGATTTTACCTTATCTTTCACACCTCTTTTAGTGTTTATTTTGGCTAGTTTCAACCATAGTTTCTTTTACCTTTTGTTTTCAAACCCCCAACAAGAAAGAACCATAACTTGGGAACCAACATGAGTCTTCATTCTTCATCTAGTGTTAATGGTGAGGGTTCTACTCCTAAGGACCCCTTGTATAAGATATTAGATGAGTTGAAATCCCTTAAGTTGTGGAAAGAAAAACAAGAGAGAAAAGAAAAAGGAAAAAAAAGAGTGGAAGAAATAAGTCAAGATGAAAGAGAGAAAATAAGAGAGGAAGAAAGAAGAAAAATAAGGAAAGAAATGAAAAGAGAAAAACATGCCTCCTATAGTAGTCATAACTCTTTCAAGAGCCTAAGTGAAGAACTTCGTGACTATTATGAAGGAAGGCATAGGTCACATCTTAGACCTCACTCCCATAGGTGAGAAAATGAAAGAAAGTCTCAAGAGGTTAACATTAAACTCTCATACTTCCATGGGAAGGACAATGTAGAGGCTTACTTAGATTGGGAAATAAGGGTAGAGCAAAAACTTAAAATAAAGCCTACTTTAAAATCTTATGGCTATCATTCTTATCCAAAGAAAGACCAAGGTCTAGGCATCTTAGGGGCAGCACCTTCTAAGCCCAATGATGATAAGGGGAAGACAATAGAAACACAACCCCCTAAGGCTAGTATGCAAGAAAAGACTAGCTCCATAAAGTGCTTTAAATGTCTTGGAAGAGGTCACATTACTTCTCAATGCTCCACCAAGAAAATCATGATTATGAGGAGCCAAGACATTTATAGTAGCCAAGATGAGGCTACTACTTCACCTTCCTCTAGTGAAAGTGAAGAAGCAAAAGGGGAAGAATCTAGTGAAGAAATCTACCCCAAGAAGAAGGAAAACCTTTAATGGTTAAGAAGGAGTGTAAGGAGGTAAGTGTCTCTTCCAAGAGGTTAGCTAAGAAGGAAAGACATTTTGAAATAAAGACAAATATTAAAGAAATTTCCCCTCTTAAACAACCTCCACATTTTCTCCTTTGTAAAAAGACACTTGTTAGCATTGCCACACCTCTTAGGCTTGAGATTATTCCTCAAGTAAAGGAGTTGTTGGATGAAGGTTTGGTTCACAAGAACTTAAATCCTTGTGCTTTGTTGGTGCCCAAAATAGGTGTTATTAGGCACCAAATCCCTAAAATAGGTGTTATTAGGCACCAAATCCCTAAAATAGGTGGTATGATGAATGCTTTGGGTGGTGCAACACTCTTTTGTAAAATCACTCATGCGCCCAACATCTTCATGATTTGTGTACATAGGGACTCATTAGGTAGGTTTGTTCTTATTTTTAGTTTCAATACAAACTTAGGTACTCATATGGGACACCTTAGGTTTGTCATACTTTTTGGTAGGAATAATCAACATGAAAATACAAAAAAAGGTATGTTCTATTGCTTTACTTTTCTTAATTTTTTAAATTGTGATCAAGGGGTTCCCATGAACCCTAAGAGAATAAAGGTCATTCCCGAGTGGCCCGCTCCACCAAGTGTAAGAAAAATTTGGGGCTTCCATGACTTAACAAACTTTTACAAAAGGTTTGCCCCATATTTTTCTATACTTGTAGCATCACTCATTGAGTTGGTGAGGAACCATGTTCCTTCATGGGAAGATGCCCAGGAAATAATTTTTCAGACCTTACCTTACTTCAACATACTAAACACCACTAATGCATATGTTTTTGTTCTTTTTACAGGTGTTGAGGAAAAAAGCCCAGAGTTTCAAGAACCTCAGGATTTGAGGTCAAATCCTTTTCAAGGGGGAGGGAATGATGCAATCCTACCCCGCAAGGGCATTGAATAGAAAACTCCAAGTAGATTGGGCCAAAGATGCAAGAGAAGGCCCTAGGGTTCTTATGAGTCTTAGGGTAGATTTCGAGCCCATGAGCCCACTTATCTTTGTAAATATTAGATTAAGGTTTCATTATTTTTGGGCCTTGTTTTTAGGGCTCCATAAGGTAGGGTACCCTAGAAATATAGGATTTTTTCAGCCCTTGTATTTTAGGGCACCTAGACTAGTTTTTGTATTAGGGGTAGTTTTGTAATTTCACATGCACTAAATGGATATTTGATGTGTGTGGTTGGAAATAAATTTAATTGAATTGGTAGAAGCCCAATCCAATTAAATTTTAGAGGGGGAGGTGAGCATTTGCTTACTACACCCGATTGTCATATCATATAGTCACACTTTGTGCATGTCCTTCATGCTTTCCATGCCTCATGACACCTAAGCACACTTAGTGGAGAATCTTGGAATTGATCTTGGATTAGTGGGCTGAACCATAACTAAAATTCACTAATCATAATTAGTGAAATTTTGACTCCAAAGTTTGGCTCCACAAATTCAAATTCAAGTGAAATTTGAATTTCCCTCCAATTTTGTGTGACACTTAGGCTATAAATAGAGATCATGTGTGTGCATTTTTTAAAACTTTGAGCATTTGAATATTAACTTCAGATTTCAGAGCTCTTTTAGAGCACAAAATTCTGTGCTCTTTTCTCCCTCTCCCTTCATTCATCTCCTTCTTCCTCCAAGCTCTTATCCATGGCCTCCTATGGTGGCGAGCTTCTTCTTGACTCATCTTCTCCTTGAAGTGGCGTCTCCTCTCTTTCTTCCTTCTCCATTCCGCTGCCATTTATCTTCCAAGAAGCAAAGGAATCCATTGATGAAGAAGATCTTAGGCCTACAAGCTCCAATGGAGCTTACATCACTATTGAAACCCTCAAAATCGTGGTCTGATCGAAAATTGGTTGATGTTGAGTTTATTCTCTTTATGGAGGGTAATGTAGTGATGGAGCAAAGTTTTGGTGTCCCTAAAGTAACCGAAGATGGAGTAAATACTGCAGAGAGCATTGAATTCAAGGATAAAGTTAAGAAGGTTAGTTTCAGACTTGTAGTGCATGTTGCTAATGCTACTAATGATGTTGCACAATACCAGATTGCAGGGTTCTGTGGTTGTTAAAAAATTAGTTTGTCTTTCATCTTAGGACATGATATAGATGATAGAAAACTATAAACTTGCTTTCAGGTCACTGTTATTATCTAATAATTTAGGTGTTGTTACCGTGACAGAGGGAGCACTTTAATTGTTTTGCAGGAACCACATGTGCTATAGTCCTTACGCGAGCAATATTTACTGAAGGCTGCAAATCAGTTGTGGCTGGAATGAATTCACTGGACCAGAGGTGTGGTCTGAGTATGGCTGTAGGTGATGCGGTGGCAAACTTGAAAAGTAAAGCAAGGATGATTAGCACCTCTGAAGAAATAGCACAGGTTTGTCAACGAGCCTCTTCTTGTATATTGCAAAGGACTGAGTTTTATCTTCAATTTCTATTTTTGAATTTAGATTGATAGGTTGGGACATATCTGCTAATGGAGAGAGAGAAATTGGTGAGTTGATTGCAAAAGCTATGGAGAAAGTTGGCAAAGAGGGAGTAATCACAATTTCAGTTAGTTTTTATCTGATTATCCTATTGATCAGTGTTTACTGCCTGTTTTACTTGTGGAGGAAAGTGTAGTTCCAGATTCCATCTTAGTTATGGTCATCCAGGATGGAGTCATTTCTTTTTCTGCCATTTATTTTGCTAATCCTTATTGAAGTATAGGTGATGCACTTGAATATCTGAAAAAAGAATTAAAGTATCTGGTGATCTGCAGGAGTAAGATAACAGAGAGAAGCAGGGTGAAAAGAAGATGATAATGCTGATGAGTATGGCTATATTTCTGAATTTGAAAAAGGGGACAACTCAAGCTTTGGGATCTGCAATATTGGAGCAGGTTGATAGAAACATTGATGGTGGTGAGTTTGATAAAGAGTGCATTGCCGGAGAATATGCAGAGTTGCAGTTTGAGAAGGAAAAATCAGAAATGAATTCGGTATAAGTAATTCTTCATTAATAGTGAGAATGTTGATCTTGAAAATTGTCTAAAAGATCTGGTTTCTTTCAGGAGTTCATATGTGAGTGAAAGCACATATAATCTAAGCCAGACTTGAGTTTCTTATTAGAAAATTTAGTCAACCCACTAGTCATAAATACATTAAAAGGTTAAATGAACACTATATTTTAGGCCTAACAAACATGTGATCAATTAGTAAATATAAATATTAATTTTTTTGTTAGTATTATTATATTTATTAAAAAAATATTTCATATATAGAATTTTGTTATGCATTTAGCAGCCTCGGTCACTTGAAGCTGAGAGTCATTTTATTTACATCTATTTTTATTCTAACTTTGCATCTTTTGGTGGTTTCTCATGATGCAGGTTTCATCTGATCCAAAGATAGAAGAAGAAATACTGGAAGCAGAAGAAAAACTGCAGTTTCCCGACAACGAGCCAGTATGTTTAAAAAAATAAATTATAGCATCATAGTCTATTTTATGTTTTGTAAATTTCTCACTCTTAACTTGTTTCTTCCCTTAAAAATATGGTTATTTTCTATTTTAAGCTTTATAAAAAAATATTTACGTCCAGTCTCTATATTTTAGACTATTTTTAAGAATAAAAATGTATTCAACATTACTTGTTATTATCTCAAAGTGACTATAAATTAATTGTAACTCTTGTTTGAATTTTGTCCAGCTTATCGTGAGAGACGTGAACAGAAGGCTAATGCTAGACATAGGTAATAATTTGTCAATAATATTTACTCAATAACAAAATTATTGGTAGTTGGGTTCTTAAAATAGCCTTTAAATTGTCAAGCCAAGAAGGGCAAATAATTTTTCATAGGGAGTTGGGACATTTACCTTATACTGTAGTATTTACTTTTCATTCATTATTCATTTGTTGGTCACATTGCAATAATGAAATGAGGGGAAAGAAATAACTTTGAATATTTCATGACTTTTTCAGATTGTGGTGGGTTGTGCAAGATGAGGTGCAGTGCACATTCGAGGCCCAACTAATTATTTAAACCAATCCTTGGATAAGGGTATACTATTTCATGTCTCTACTCTTTTAAAATTGTTTATTTTTTAGGTGTTTTAAATAAATAAGGGTATACTATTTTTTTTAGTTACTAAACGTTTTAGTAATTCCTTTTTTACTTCCTGAATTTTTTTTGACTAATTTTAGTCTCTTAATTTTTTGTGGTCCTTACTATTAGTCTCTATATAAACACTAAAAGTAAGAATGGAAAAAAACTGAGATAGTTAACTAGTAAAAAAAATTTAAAACTAAAAAAATTTAGGGACTAAAAGAAATAGTAATTTTATGAAATAATTGTAAATTTTTTTATAAAATTTTGTAGTTATTGTAATTTTTCAAAGTTAAAATAATTTTTTTGTTCACTCTTTTTAGTATGGCCTGCATGTTTAAATTATATATGTATTTGTAAATGATTGGTTTATGGTTAAAAAAATAAAAGGGAGGTGTGCATTATGTAAAAGGAAACAAGGCAATTAAGGAAAACGATTTTGGAGAAGCAGCTGATAACTTTAGTCGTGCTCACGAAATCAGGTTCCGTTAATTTTATCGTAGAATATGTTCTCCAATTTTCAGTTTTAACAGTTCAATTGTAAGTGATTTTTTTTTTTTTACTAAAAGATTTTTAATTGAGTTGGAGAATTTCTCGTTTGCGAGTATATGTTCTCTCTATTATGCTATCCATCGAATGCGTGCATGGTGAACTTGGAAATGGTAGCTAATTTGATATTTCTAACCTTCATTTTTCTGTATACACAATGTTCTGAAATATAATTTGAATCAAAACAGAGTGGCGCATTATGGTGAACTTGCTCCTGAGTGTGTGCACACATACTACAAATATGGGTGTGCTCTTTTGTACAAGGCTCAGGAGGAAGCTGATCCATTGGCAGATGTGTCCAAGAAGGAGGATGGATCTCAACATGGCTCCAACAAAGATGGTTCTGTGAAGAGTTCTTTGAACTATATATTTTACTTGATTTCTAGTATATTGTGCAGATCAGGAAAAGGAAGTGTTTTCTTTAATTAAATATTTCATTTCATTGATTAATTTTCTATTCTTCAATATATGTTTTTCTTTTAATTAGTTCTTAGTCCTATTATTGTTTTTCTTATTTCTAAACGGACTTCTTCAAAGGAAAATGGCCCAGCTAGTGCCTGTGATCAGGATGTTGCCATGATTAACTCGTAATATTATTTTTTCTTATAAAGCTGTGAATAAGTGCAATTACATTCCATATAAGCATCTACTTTTGAATAAATAGTTGTTTAGCTCTTAGTATTCTAACTTGATGCAATTAAATGGCTGGTGTTTGCTTTTGGGTATTATTCAGATAATATTTTCTGTCTAAAGGTTTTAAATTTGGAGCTGCTAGAGTTAGTCTGATATAGATATATTTGAAAAAACCATATAAAATAATCAACACCAATTGATCTTTTTGTATTGGGTTAGTTTGTTAATTGAAGATGAGTTAAGTTTTTAACATCACTACTAACAGCTTAAGCTTTTTTGAGACAATTTTCCTTGAAAAAAAAATGTCAAGGCAGCTGATATTTGAATTTTAGTTTGAGTGCTTAAGTTTTAAACATTTTTTTCTACTCAGTCAGCTTCTTATGCATCTTACTTCATATATTTTGGAAACTGATATCTTGAAACTTTTGTCACTATAGGCATGCTTATCAATTATGTTTGGTCATTGCAGGTTCTAAATTGCCATGAATATGCCATCTAGATCTTAGCACCATTGAGATATGCCACTGTCTATGGATGCTCAGAAGCAACAATAGTTCTAGGAGTGCCCAAGAAGACATGGACGACGAAGAATCCAAAAGCAATCCCATTTGTGTGTTTGCATATGAGAAGGGAGGGCTATCAAACTAAGGTTCTTTTTTTTCCTTCTTTTTTTTTATGCATTCTCTCTCTCTCTCTCTCTCTCTCTCTCTCTCTCTCTCTCTCTCTCTCTCTCTCTTTATTTTTTTAATCTCTGTCTTTTGATTGAATTCTTAAGATTGCTTTGAATCGGTTTTGTCTTCTTTGTTTTTCTTCAAAATCCTCGTGACATATCTAATCTAATCAAAGCTTTTGGGGATGTTTCAGACATTGCATGCATATGGGGTATGTTTTATGAATCCAACCATAGCTAGAAAATAAAAAGTTGACTCCTTTTTTTTCCTTTTACCTTCAATTAGCTTTTACACTTTTATGGGTATCTGTGTTTTTCCATATATTGATTGATAATCATGTGGTAGGATGATGACCCTTGAAAGTTATTCCTTTATCTCTTTTGATTTATACCTTTATCTAGAACATTGATGAAAAGGTTTTAAGATAGGTTATGGGTTATATGTTTTTTTGGTTGAATTTATCAACCTATTACCATAGGATTTTTAATTTTTTGAATTAAAGAGACTGGGATTGCAGTTACTGAAATCAATGGAATGTATTGCAGGTGTGCATAAAGGTTATTGGTGAGAAGAGTGCGAAGATGGTGACCGACGAAGGTGCAATATATGTTATTGCAAACAGAGGTTACAACTGGAGGGCTATTGTCCAGGAAACTGTGTCAGCTACTCTTAACAGGTGAGTTTCCAATAATGCAGCATGCATGGATGGATGGAGTAGTGCTATTTTTTCAAATTAGTAAGTAAATCGATTATAATATTGAAATGTTATCGCTTTGCTCCAAGACTTTTGCTATAGGACGAGTGTCAATGATGTTATTCATGAAGAAGGTTTCAACCCATGAACAATCTTCCAATTTTGTTTATTGTTGTCAATTACCATTTATGTATTCAGAATCTAAGATACATAATTTTGTTGTGTAGTATGAAGGTGCTGCCAGGGAAGGTGGGAAAGGACCCAGTATATGGGATACTTTCGCTCATAAATACCCAGGTATATGTATATCTCTCCTCCAATAGTGCTTTTTAATATTTTTTACTTTTGAAGTTGTCCATGGCCTGAGATTGAATTTTCTTGCACTAATAATCTCTTACCTACCCCTACCCTCACTACTAGCCCCTTCCCTTCAATTGCTTGTGTTACATCCAGTTTGTTGTGTAGTATGAAGGTGCTGCAAGGGAAGGTGGAAAAGGACCAAGTATATGAGATACTTTCACTCATAAATACCCAGGTATATGTATATCTCTCCTCCAATAGTGCTTTTTAATATTTTTTACTTTTTAAGTTGTTCATGGCCTGAGATTGAATTTTTTTGCACTAATAATTTCTTACCTACCCCTACCCTCACTACTAGCCCCTTCCCTTCAATTGCTTGTGTTTTACATCTAAATGAGGTTGGTAAACAAAACTTAGTGTAATGTGTAGTATCAACGGTAATCCAGAGCTTATATGTTATTGAATAATCTTTTAAAAGCTTCTAAAGTTAGTCACATCATAATATCAATTGCTTTATTTAACGTTATTGTAGGAACCAAATCAACCAATGGTGTTCAAGCAAAAGAAAATGTCAGTTGAGCAGATTATATGCAGCAGGTACACCACCTCATTTTATCGCTTCTGAAGGCAATAAAAGTGTTACAAGGAGGAATGAAAGATGGAAGAAGCCATTACCAAAGCCAAATTAAAAGCAAACTTTGGCATTGGAATCATTATTAGGACCATGAGGGTGAAATTTTTGCAATTGCAACAAAGTTTATGCCAAATACTTATAGTATCAAAGTGGCAGAATCTCTGGCCTTAAGATGGTGTATTGAAGTCATGTAATAAGGCACCAACGCTGCATTACACATATTTTGATGGCATTATCAAAGATTGCATTCAATTGATGCAATCTTTTTCATCACCTAGTGTTCAGTGGGTAAGAATAAACTGCAACATTATTGCTAATAAGTTGGCTTCTCTAGCTTTCATGCTTCAGAAAAGATACTGAATAAAAGAGGTTTCACCTTAGATTGTTAGCTATTTGCAACATGATGTATGAACCTCTTTTTCTCAATTTGAATAAAGAGCAGTATTTTTCTTCTTCTTTAAAAAATATTGACTATTTATTGAATGACCAAAAAATAAACCTGAAGTTTCTTTGTTTTTCAATTATTTTTCTTATATATCTTTGCAAATTTAATTTCCTCTTCTTCTCATGGATTAGTTCATATCACAATATAACAAATTGATGTAGGATTAAGACATTATTTATCTAGATTAAGCTCTAAGGAGTTATTTGAAGTATGAAATCATGCTCAAATCCTCTAACAATTGCTTTATTGATAGGTTGTGCTTTTCGGAGCTTGAAAATTTGTATTCAAAATGAATTTTGGACTAATTCAAGTATATCCCCTTTCACACTTTGTTATTGTCATGCTTATGAAATTGAAGTCATGTCTCATGTACCTGATATGATGTTTTAACTGGTTGAAGAAAAACAATGCAGAATGAGCATTTTTCTGTTTTTGTTAATTGGTATGTTTACAAGGTACACGTTACTAATAGCAAGGTAGTTCATAGGTTCATACCAGATTATGCATTATCTGTAGCTTGGTGTGTAAGGGGTAGGACCGGAGTTTGACTTGAAATTTTAAATCACTGTTATTCCCTTTTTATTCCTCCGTCCTTCATTCCCTGGCCATTTGAAATTTTGTCTTTACAATTGGCTGTGATAGTGCTAAGAAAATACAAATGATTCTCTGCTTCCTTTTTGCTTGAGTACAAAGATTTGTCCGAGTTAAATGCTGAATACCTATGTAAAATCTAGGAAGAAGGTAGTTGATTGTTGTTTTTTCCTTTCTTAACTTTTATCTTTAGTTGGATTAGAATCTAATCATTTAATGTGATATAAGGCAGACTACGTTAACGTGGTTTATTTATTTAGTTTGTGCATACTTGATATGGCTTATTATATTTTGAATTTCGGAGATTGCTTAGTGGGATGAATTCGTGTAACACGAATTACTGTGTATAACTTATCACCTTCAAATTTTTCTTTTCTTCTGAAAACAATTTCTTACCAACATGTTTCGTATCATTTAGTATTGCTTTGCTGTTAAAGATTAAAAGCAAATTTTATTATTTACAGTATTAACATCAATGGATGGGAAATGATGATAGCGCTTGGTTTCATGGCTGCAACAAGGTACGGATGCCCTTTACCTTTTTATGGTTGTAACAATTGTTTTTGTCATCATCTACCAAATAAATAGTATATATATATATATATATATATATATATATATATATATATATATATATATGTAATTAAGAAATCACAAAAAAAATCAATTAGTTGTCATTTAATTTTCTATTTGTTTTTTGTTTGCTGCTCAATATTAACTTTATAGTTCTAAATTTGCAGTGTTAGAGTGGCAAATGAACTTGGAAGAGGAAACTCACAAGCTGCAAAGTTCTCTATAGTTGTGACAATGCTTACATCATTTGAAATTGGATTTATCTTATTTGTTCTTTTTTTATTTTTAAGAGAAAAAAGTAGTTTATCTCTATACTTCAGACAAAGATGTGGGTGCTGCTGTGGGGGATTTGTTTTGTAGTTTTTGTTTGCTGCCCCTCTAGTAGATATTGATGCTATTCGTGAGCCTGTTTCTCGATCTCTATTTTATGGAAATAATGTCATTTCTGGTGCCATTATTCCTACTACTTCTGCGCCTATAGGTTTTCATTTTTGTGTGTATTTGACTTTAACTCTATTTTACTGTTAATCAACATTTCCAAACTCGCTTACCAAACAACTCGTGCATGTGCACGGGTTGCATACTAGTAAGTATAAAAAAGTAATTCACTAAAAGTATATCAATTCATTGAAGTACGGGCATGCTGCAAGAAAAGACTATAAGGATTCAAAATCCCCACTCCATTGTACTCCAATTTCTCACGCTCCTTCTATAAGGGTCCCTCTTGATTTTTTTCCCTAAAACATGCTTTAGTGGCGGGTCATTTCATAAAAAAGTAACAAAAATAACTATATTTTATTATTTTTCCATTACCAATTCATTCTAACAAAATTAACTTGCTTAAAAAAGACAAAATTAACAATAAAAAGAGTAAATGGTATAGTAGTACATGTACATATCAATTTGCAATCTCTAGAGCAAATGTTAATCATTGATGAATTCATTGTTTCGTAACCACATGCATGAGGTAGTTGAGTACGCGTTTATTGCTTCAATGGTAGGGAGTATGGCTCAAAGCCTCAAGTGAAGTTACATATATATACTTTTTAATAATGAATTTAATTAGTAATATGTGTGGATTACTGGTGCATATTGATAAAAAAAAGTAAATGATATATAATATATTTTTTTATAGTGTATTTATCAACGTATGATAAGAAATTAAAAGTATAATTTTCGTATTATATTAAAAATATATATACGAAAATCAATATTTACTTTTAGTTATTTGTATCACTCTAAGAATCTTAAATATCATTCTCACTTAGACCAAAAAACAAATACAAGATTCCGAGATTTTAATGCTATCAAAACAAATAAATTGTAGAGATTAAAAACAAGACAGAACAAAGAAAACACGGACATGAAAAAGGTTCACATAATTAATCAATGTGATATAATTGAGAAGATGGTGGAAAATAGACTTAGGTGGTTTGGGCATGTAGAGAGAAGACCGGTAGACTCTGTAGTGAGGAGAGTAGACCAGATGGAGAGAAGACAAACTATTCGAGGCAGAGGAAAACCCAAAAAGACTATAAGAGAGGTTATCAAAAAAGATCTCGAACTTAATGATTTGGATAGAAGTATGGTATTTGATAGAACATTATGGCGGAAGTTGATTCATGTAGCCGACCCCACCTAGTGGGATAAGGCGTTGTTGTTGTTGTTGTTGTTGATATAATTGATAAGTAATTTTATTTTTTAAGTATGTGATCATGAGTTTCATTTTTGATTCACGTACATGAAAAAATATTTATTGGAAGAGGTTAACTCTTTAAATAGATCTCAGTACCTCACAGGATTAATCCTTGATTTTCGATTGAAGGATACTTGGTTCACACCAAAAACAAAGAAAAGGGTTTCCATATATAACAAAAATGTAAGAATATATAATGATAGCTAAGGCTTTGGGCTAGCTTCACTTACAATTGCTATGGATTTTATAATTAGAAGAGGAAAAGTTAGGAATGCATTTTTTAACATATTTATCTTAATATATATTTTTATTCGTTAAAATTTATTAAAAATCATAAATAATTTTATAGATCTCACTTCTTATTTAATGAATTTGATCTATGATATTGTAGTTTCTAATAAATTTTAATCAATAATAAAATATATTAAGTGGAGATTTTTTTAAAGCTATTAAGAAGAGAATGTTAAAAAGTTATTGTAATCATTCCTCCTAAAAGAAAGGAAGAATTGCAGGAAAAAAATTATCCAACATAACACATAAATCACCTTCAATAATAAAAAAATTAATCAATAATATCTAAAAATAAACAATTCATTGAGCGACGATCATTGAAGATACTCTTACTTGAGTCATAAAAATGTCATTTAATACATACACATTTAGTATTGATAGGCTAATCAAGGTTTTTTTTTTTTTTTTTACTGAAATAGGCTAATCAAGGTTTTTTTTTTTCTGAAATAGGCTAATCAAGTTATCTCTTTAATTTAACTGAGATAAAATATACTCCCCCGATGATTCAATTACAAGAAAAAGAAAAAGTTTGGTGAACTCAAATATAAATAATATTTAACTACATTTGTCCAACTTAATGCAATTTTAAAATTATTCTTCAATTAATTAATATTTTATTTTTAATCATTGTACTTACCAAAATTCGAAGCTAACACGTGTAAGAGTAAACATGATTAAGGTGGGCTCCTAGACTTTTGCATGTCGGACTGAGAGTGACATTTGTTAAGAAAACTAAAGGAGGAACTTGCAAAACAAATGATTTCGACGTTCAAATAAGTACCTGGGTTAGGAGAGTATGAGAAAATAAGCATATAAGTAGGTGTGAATATATTTGTCTCAAGTGAGTATGAATGAATATGAGTCATTATGTTGAGAGAGTACGAAGGAACCTGATGATACTTATAGAATGGTGAGGGAGCTGCGGACCCTTGTTGCTAAGGGTTGTTACTGTAACATAACTGACCTTATAGATAATTATTGTCATGTAAAATATAATAGTCGATGACTTAATGTTACATATAAAATGTAATTTAGAGATAATTGTTAGTAGATAATTGTACCTTAACGTGTAACTTTGTAGATAATTAAATACATGCCAAGAATAAAGAAATGTCATTATATTTTACTAGTAAGAGGTTAGAGATAACTTGTCTATTGGAGAGTCCAACTACTAAGCATTGAGCGTCCGTGTTCCTGGGACTAACGTGGAGAATTGACGCGTTTCTCAGAGTGCCACGTAACATGACACGTGTATTTTATGGACCTTGGACAATACAATTATTGATAATTTCTTCTAAAAAATATTGAAATCCAAGTTTAAAATAAAGATATTGTAAACAATAAATTGAAAGAGATAAAAGATTAAGAAAAATTGTTAAAACTACACCGTCAAAGAAAAGTAGCTAAAACATTCTCATTAATTGAAAAAGATAACTAAAAATGCTCTCGTTCGAGATATTTATTCTAATTTTTTGTAGAGGTGAATTATTATGTTAGCATATGTGTGTATTTAAGTTGAGGAGGAATTAAATTACTTTAAGAATAATTAATTTTAGAAGAATTATTTTTAATTCTTATTCTTTTTTTTTAATTTAACCCTCAAAGATAAGTTATTCATTAAAACTGTTAAATTAAAAGAAAATAAAGTGTAAAGATGAAAAATATTTATGGAGTAACTTGAATTATCCTCATCTAATCTAAGTTATTATATACAAATGTGAATGTATTTATGAAGATAATTTTTTTTTAAATGCATTTATATAAATCAAAATAGCAAAATATGTGCTAATATAAAATTGTATGAGTATATTAATATTTAAAATTATTATTATTATTATTATTATTATAATACAAAGAGAAATCAAATTACACCGATGTATCTTCGATAACTATTACACTATTTTTATGACTTGATATAGAATGTAATTTTTATTGATCCAACCGTTAAATTATATTTATATATTTTTAAGATCGTTTGTATCAAATTTTGTCAAAATTGAACAATAACAAGAAGTAATCAAATTATCCATATTTTTTGTATATTTTAAAATGTTTATATTACGTCGATTTTAAATTATATAAATGAAGAAACAAATGATTTTGGATTAATACAAAATTTTATATATGTAATTTATGTGAAACAATCTTTCAATCCAATGGTAAGTTTTAACAAAATATTATTGAGTTGAAAGTTATAGAATAGTACAATAATTATCAAAGTTACATTAATGTAATCTAATCTTTTCTCATATATATATATATAAGAGTTATAGAATTGGACAGAATTAAAAAATTACAAAGATTTCTATATGTTGTCATTGTTTAATGAAAAGGATGGTGGGATAATTATTAGTGAGATAATTATCCCACCATAATATACTAAAAATAAGGGCATTAACAATGTGTTTGTGAATGATATCTTCAATCTTGTATTTTTCTATGATTGCAATCCTACACTAGAAAGAGTTATGTAATTTGACCCTGATTAATTTTTATTGTAAATGGGTATTATAGGAATAATTTCAGTTTAGATCATGTGAAGTGTAATTACAATATTTTTTAATTCTATAAAAGGAGTTCTCGAACACATTGTGAAACACTCTTTTTTACACCGATAGTCCAAAAAGAGGTTAGAGAGGGAAACTCTAAGAAGTAATTTTTATAAGCTTTTCTTTCTTTTCAAATAAACTTGCAGTCTTCTTTGTCTTTCTTCCCTTCCAGGATCAAATTACACTGCAATTTGATCATGAGGGATTATGCCTGATTGGATTTTTGTGTAGCTACTATTTTTTTTAAAGCTGATATATAAGACATACACACACATACATACATATATATATATATATATATATATATATATATATATATATATATATATATATATATTTTGTAAAAAGTGTAAACTTAATATCGATAAGGCTTAAATATATATTTTTTTAGTTCCTTTAAATTTTGGTTTTGATCTTTTAAATTTAAAATTGGTTTTTTAAGTATCGGTAAGTTGAAAAAAAAAATCGTTTTAGTCCCTCTATCTATCCAAAGAGTCATTGAAATAAATATTCTGAAAGCAAAACAAACATGTAATATATATGTGTTATATGATAAGATTAATAATGCAAAATCAAGTTATCATGTAAACGATTTGTAATTTGTTAACCATGTAACCCAAATCTTTTGGGGCAGAGGGATTAAACCAAGCTTTCCTCAAATTACTATACGACAGAACATTAGTTCAAACTAAAAATCTAACTATCGTCCTCATCTTGCCGAAAAGGCGAAAAGCTTTGACTCAACTAACATTGCAACATAAGTTTTGATCCCATTTTATCCCATTTGCACATTCTCTGTGAGCTTTGCATATGCAGTGCATGAAAGGAGGACCCGGGGTGCTTCTAATCAATATTGTCAGAAATAAACTATATCACAAATTTTCCTTTTAAAATGTAGAGAAAGACCTATATCACAACCTGCATGTGACTCGATCAGCCGCTTAAAGACTTCGTGGGTGTGACCATATTTTGATGGTTATATAACAAAGCAAACAAACTAATCATATAACAAAGCAAATAAATTTAATTATAATTCTTTTGTACACATAAGAGCACTCTGACAATAATTTCCTTTTCATTTATTATACTTTTTACGAATAATGTTTTTAAGAAAAAATAAATAAAGCTAATCATTGTGGTTGATTGATATACGAACAAAAATGTGAAAGATATGTGGGGAAAGTAGATCAAGGATATATGAGTGGTGGAACATTTGTAGGTAGGTTCACATTCTTCCTGCTGCATCATTATTTGCAAGAAATGATAGCACAGTTTTCTATGATTTTGATACGACTTTTGAGGTCGGCTACTTAAGATAATTAGGGTAAACGAAGCCGCCAAGTTCTTTTAATTCGGGTCATCTTAATAATTAGTATAAGAAAAAATAGTATGCATTAAATTATTAAATATTTTACATATATAATTATTCAATAATAATTTATTATTAATAATAAATTTATTTATTTTTAAAATAATTATCTTAAATAATTTAAATGATAATTTATAATTAAATAACCGTATAATTTTTTTACTGTAAGTGCATTATTAACATTAAACTCTTCTATTTACAAGTTCTTAAGCTTGGCATCCCAATCTTTGCATATATTTGATGCCTTTGACTACTATCCATGGTAGAGAACATATCCGATACTGAAAAACATAACTAAATATGGTCATGTGATGATTGATCTCGAGATACACTCTATATACTAATTAATTATTTTATACGTTTGATGGTTATTTAGATTAATTTTGACCTTAAATTGTTTGTAGTGGAGGTTGGGCGCATAGACAAGCAAGTCATATTTAATGTGTCCAAACTCGAACGTAATAAAAATAAATATTTTACTATAACTGATAATATTGAATTATTTATAATAAGCAATAAAAAGAAGTATATATCTTTCTTAAGTATTTGAAATATATATCATGTAAAAAAGGAATTCGAAATATATATATATATATATATATATATATATATATATATAAAAGTTTTCCTTATTTATTTAAACTAGGTTTTAAATTTTATTAGTATTATACATCAGTGCTTGTTAATCATGTTTACAGTTTGTTTAATAAATGAAAATCTTTCATCGATGCTCCTTTAGTAAATATTAATTCTTAAGAATAATGTTTTAAAAATACATTGAAAATAATTTTAAGCATTAAAAAACACTAATTGTATAACTTATCTATTATTTTATGTTAGGGATCTGTTGATATATTATTTTCTCTTCTTTTTTCTTTTGTGGCATCCAATGGTTTTATCTTGTAGATAGAAAAGAGGCACAAGAAAACAAAGGTGTTGATTTAAAATAATAAAAAAATGATTGATTGAAAGAGATTTATAAACAGTTGATCGGAATATTGGATGCTAGAACGAATTAAGTATTACAACGGGAAGAGACTTGACTTGGATGGTAAGTCACAAACGAGTGACTAGAGTGGCAGGTGTGATCTCAATATATATAGTTGAGGCCTGAGGGTTTTTATGAAACATTAACGGTTTAAACCAACAAAAAGAAATTATTTGTAGGGGGGAGAATTAGTAACTCAAGAATTAATTAAGTTTCAACAAAGGTGATGAAGAAAAAACTTGGTAAAATCAAGAACAAAAAGATAAAGTTAAAGGAAAAGTATGCATTTACCGCTAAAAAATTATCTTTCTACGACGCACATTCTAAGACGGTTTCTCATGAAGAATTAATTTTGTTTTTACGACACACATTCTAAGACGATTTTACAAAACTGTTTTAGAATGCATGACAGTGACATTTATGTGATTATGGGAAACTTAAACGACGACAGTTTTAGCTAAAGAATCATCGTCGTTTTTGTTATAGAAATGTGAACCCCTAATTATTCTGGCGTGTCTTGCTCGCTCAAACACCCTATGTTCACCTCGTGTCCCACTTTGTCATCCCGTTCGTGTGCTCGATCACCTCTGTTGGTTGCTCCGTTCATATGCACGTCATCTAGGTAAGTGCATTTTACGAAATCCGTGGTGGGTCGACATTGCGTACAGCCTTCGTGGTGCATCGGCGTCGTGTGCAACCATCACAAGTATGTACTTAGTGTAGTCACAAAAGTATGTACCGAAGGACCTGAATATGTAGCATTTCAGTTCATAAGAAAGCTTTAGTCTCATTTCTTTGAGGTTCGAAGCAGTGAATGCTCATTCTCTTGAATTTAGACCAATTTCATGACCAACTTCGTATGATAAAAATGGTTAGTTTTGTTGTCAAATAATGCCTAAATACTCTAATGTCATGCTCAAAGTATGGCTAATGGAAAAAGGCATGAGTATTGATCTTTTACTTAGAATGAGGCTTACAAACCAGCCTCTTCCAGAAAATAATTTGCATCACCTGTCCAAATCAACAAGAGAAGCCCTAATTAGTCTGTATTTCCTTCTCTTTCCAAATGGGGACTCCTCCAGCCCAACATGAAAATGAACCATTGTAGTGTTCCTAGGCCCACTTTCAACTTGATCATCATGTAGATCTCCTGTTCAGGATTTTTGTTTCTTTAATTGCTTCTTCTGAATCGAAAAACCCTACTTCTTGTCTTATGACAACTTCCAAGTACTTGTAGCGAATTCTCAGCACATGCCTCTCACTTGTGTTGCTCCAGCAATACCCTTATGCAATTAAGCATCAATTATTGATCAATAGGCTAGTATCTGAGGTATGTGTTGATTTTTTTAAAAGCTCTTATTTATCTATATATGGTTTGGCTTCTTTTTCAGGATCAAATCTGTGAGAAAATTGTAAGCCAAAACTGACAAGTTATATGATTGATATGATGTAGATGAGTATTATATTTTGAAAGTTAATGTAATTCCAAATTTCTGTGTATGAAACTCTACTTTTTATGGTTTCATTCATAATACAATAATGACCAAACATGCCTGCCAAATTTATAAACATGCAAAAATTGAGGGTGCCTCTAACCTAGCTAGGTGCACCATGGTTGTCAAACTCTAGAGTCAACTCATAGACTCTTACGAGTTAAAGAGTTTACTTGGTCCTTGCGAGTCAACTCGGAAGCAAACTCATTATTGTGCAGACTAAGAGCAGACTCGGTGGACTCACTATAGACTTGTGTAAACTCCCGAGTCTGGCCCGAGTCACATGAGTTCAGTTGGAAATTTTTTTCTGTGATATGACGTCGTTTTGTGCCCACTGCTCCACTCTAGTTTAGGGATTTTGCTTCTTTCGTTTTGTGTTTGTCCCTATTCTTCATTCCCGATGAGTTGGAGCTATTCAGACGATGCAAGACCAGACGATGCGGTGCGGTGGTTGCCTGGTTCAGTTTGAAGCCGCGAGTCCCACCCACAAACACGACGAGCTCAAGAGAAGTTTGGCAGCTTGCTGGTTGTGTCAACGACGAGCTCGAGAGAAGCTTGGAAGCCGCGAGTACCACGAGCCATGACCCACGAGGTCCACGACAAGCTTGAGAGAAGCCGCGAGTCCAGGTGAGAATTTTAGAAATTTCATGGTGTTAGCTTAGTGCTCTAATTCTTCTTTCAGTTGTTGTGATGCATTTGCTTTGGTGGCTTTGCCTAAAGCTTGGGTAAGAAATTTGAAACAACACAAACTAAAGGACATGTTAATGTTGGTCTAGTCAAAGATCACCCTGCTATGAAAAGGTGTAGTGGGCTAGTGGCACAAGTTTACAAACTTCTTTCAGTAAATCTAAATTCCTAATGTCTCTGATAAATGATGTTAGTCATTAATCTAGATAAGAAACTACAAGAAGAGCATTTAACTTTTGGAAATCATGAAGCATGAACAAAAGAGGTAACAAGTAAGCTTCCTGTTAGAATTTCCTCTTTCACAGTATGATATGAACCCTCATGGCACAAGGGCTGACTTAGGATCGTCTAGGATTAAACCTTGATGGAAAATGCGGAAATTGATTAAGGAAAGGATGGAAAATAAGGTGGTTAATCTCGTGGGTCTTAATAAGGTGGTTTCTGGCATAAAATGGATGAATGGGATGGTAAAACGTAGGTTAAGTGGTGGCTGGACAGAAATATAGAAATGGCAATAACGGAAGCTACAGAGCTCCAAATGAGGTGATTCCAAAACGAGGTGAAAGGTCTCGTTTTGAAATTCAATTTAGGCTCAAGAATCACTTAATTTGAGTGTGTGAAATGGGAGTTATGGTCACGAGATAATTTTGGGCAGAGGTGGATTTTCTGGAATTGTGGTTTGAAAGAACAAGGGTGGAGATGATAGGAAGGAAAGAATCACTCTTTCCAGCGAGGGCAACACACAAAGGTTGTGAAAGTCCTTTGATACAGCCAGGGTGTTCTTGAATCACTCAAGAATTTAGGAGAATCACTCTCACTAAGATAAAAGAGATAAACTCTAATTTTCTGAATAAAACTCAACTTGTGTTTATTGATAAAATGGTTCAGCTTATATAGAAGCTTTACAGCAGATTTTAGTAATGACCCACTAACCTAGAATTAAAATAACTTAATGCCATTAACCTAGGGAATTAAAAAAAACTTAATGGCTGAGTGTAACTGAAATTGTGGCAACCAAAAGTCACCCCCAACAGCCAACAAGTCAGCCACCATTTGGTCTCCCAAAAGGCTGATGCCTAGGTTGCCAATTGGGCCCTTATTACAACTTGAACTAAACCTAACTAAAGCCCTTTTAATTGATTAACCCAAAACATATTTTTGGTCAGCCAACTTTACAAGGATTGGGTCATTATTTAGACAAACTAAACACTCTAAAAATTGAGACAAAGTGGTGTCATTTAGTCCTCCTCCATTTGGGCCATGATACAACTCACAACCTTGGACTTTTCTCCTTGAAACTTGGGCTTGTATTCAAATAGTATGGACAACACTTGTTGAAGAGCTTCCTTGGCTTTCCTTGCTCTAGCCCTTGTCATAGGTCCTCCAAGTCCTTCAAGTGGATCCTTGCCCTTGCTCTTGGTCATGTCCTCATCATTCTCTCCCTCTTGAGAAGGATTTGTCCTCAAATCGGATTCTCCATCTGCATCAAAAAGAGGTAAATCAGAGACATTGAAGGTGGAACTAACATTATACTCACCGGGCAGCTCAACTTTGTAAGCATTGTCATTGATTCTGTCAAGCACTTGAAATGGTCCATCTCCCCTTGGTTGAAGCTTTGATTTCCTCTGTTCCGGAAACCTTTCTTTTCTCATGTGCACCCAAACCCAATCTCCGGGTTCGAAGACAACCTTCTTTCTCCCTTTGTTGGCTTGTTTAGCATAGCTTTTACTTTTCCTCTCAATTTGATCTTTGACTCTCTCATGAAGCTTCTTCACATAGTCCGCCTTTGCTTGACCTTCTTTATGCTTAAAAACAGAAACATTAGGCAAAAGATCAAGAGGAGTTAGTGGGTTAAAACCATAAACAACTTCAAAAGGAGAACAATTAGTGGTGCTATGAACAGCTCTATTGTAAGCAAATTCAACATGGGGTAAACAAGCTTCCCAAGTTTTTAAGTTAATCCTCAAAACTGTCCTAAGCAAAGTTCCCAAAGTCCTATTAACAACTTCCGTTTGCCCATCGGTTTGTGGGTGACAAGTGGTTGAAAATAACAATTTAGTGCTCAACTTGCTCCACAAAGTCCTCCAAAAATGCAAATCATCAAGCCTAGGTATAGGATGCCTATATTTAATGGTGATGTTATTAAGGGCTCTACAATCAGAACACATGGGCCATGTCCCATCCTTTTTAGGGACCAAAATCACTGGGACAGCACAAGGACTCATACTATCTCTTACCCAACCTTTGCTAATGAGTTCATCCACTTGTCTTTGAATCTCTTTGGTTTCTTGTGAATTACTTCTATAGGCTGACCTATTGGGCAAAGAAGCTCCCGGAATGAGATCAATTTGATGCTCAATTCCCCTCAAAGGTGGTAGTCCACTTGGCACATTTGGTGGAAACATGTCATGAAAATCCTGCAAAAGAGTTTTAGCACTAGAAGGCACTTCAAAATCATCAAAAGTGTTAGTGGTCAAAATCTGATTTTTGCAAAACAAGATATAGAGTGACTGTTTAGCACGAAACAACCTCTTGACCTCACTTTTTGTGGCTAAATAGCTCTCCCTCACTTCAAGTGTTTCACTCTTCTTTTGTTCACTCTTTTTCCTCTCAAGTGTTTCCCTCTTTTTCTCACTCTCAAGTGTTTTGCTCACCTTTTCTTTTTCTTTTTTCTCTTGAAGAAGTTTTTCTCTCATTTTCTTTTGATCCTCACACACTTCTTGTGGACTCAATGGCTTGAGCACAATCTTTTTGTCTTGGTGCATGAAAGAGATCTTGTTGGTGTAACCGTCATGATTGGCTCTTTTATCAAATTGCCATGGTCTCCCCAAAAGTAAGTGACTGGCCTCCATAGGAACAACATCACAAAGTACCTTATCATTGTATTTCCCAATGGAAACGTCCACTTCAACTTGCTGCCTCACTTGCACCTCCCCATCCTTACTAAGCCATTGAAGTTTGTATGGCCTAGGATGTGGTTTAGTAGCTAAATTTAGCTTTGACACTAATCTAGCACTAGCCACATTGGTGCAACTACCTCCATCAATGATCACCATGCACACCTTGCCATTGATTAAACATCTAGTGTGAAAGATGTTTTCTCTTTGGCTCTCCTCCTCATGCTTCAATTGACCACCAAGTAACCGCCTAATCATCAACAAATCTCCCTCTGGAGTCTCCTCTTCCTCTACGTACTCACTCTCCTCTTCTTCTTCAACATCGGATTCACTTATATATTCTCCATCTCTAAGAACCATGGACCTTTTGTTAGGGCACTCATAAGCATAGTGTCCTAGGCCTTGGCACTTGAAACACTTCACATCTCTACTCCTTTTAGAGGGTTCCTCTTGGGACTTTGAGCGAGTTTTTGATGGGATAGGTGTGGAACTACTAGAAGTAGCAGCCCCATCTTTCTTACCTTTGTCTTTCCAACTAGAAGAACCAAAGTTGGTAAAACTCCTCTTAGCCACTCCCTTCCTTTTTAATTGTTGCTCCACTTGGATTGCTTTGTGAAGCAAATCATCCATTTCAACAAACTCCTGCAGCTCAACAATATCACGGATATCATTAGTCAAACCATTAAGAAATCGAGCCATAGTTACCTCTTCATCTTCTTCAATATTTGCTTGAATCATGAGCACATCCATTTCCTTGAAATACTCCTCAACCCCCTTGTTGCCTTGGGTTAGTTTTTGGAGCTTGAATTTCAAGTCCCTTGAGTAACTAGCCGGCACATACCGCTTCCTCATGATCTTTTTCATCTCCGTCCATGTATCAACCATTGGCTCTTCATTTCTTGCTCTTTCCTTTTGTAGCTTGTTCCACCACACAAGAGCATAGTCGGAAAACTCCGTGGCGGCAAGCTTCACCTTTTGGTCCTCCTCATAGTTGTTGCATGAGAAAACATGCTCTATTTTCATCTCCCACTCCAAGTAGGCCTCCGGATCATTCTTTCCTTTAAATGGAGGAATGTTGAGTTTAATACCATCAATTCGGTTTTGTCTAGGAACACCATCATTCCCTCTTCTCCTCCTTTCTTCTTCATTATGATCTCTATTCTCCATTTGATCCAACCTCTCATGGAGCGCATCATCTCGTTGTTTCATTAACCTCTCCAAATGTTGCATCAAAGCTTGCATTTGGAATTGCGAAAGCCCCACTCCATCATTAGGATTAGTACCTGACATCTCAAACAAACAAATCAAACGTAACAAGACAATTATAGTTGCTGTTTGAATACCTCACCCACTCAAGTGTATCACACAATTATGGCTTTTCTCTAATGAAACACTCTTGCCTTTTACCACTCTAATTCCCCTTGAGTTCTTAGGCAATTCAAGAGATTATGGCCACAACAAAGAACAATTCACCAATATGTGTAAGGTAAGGCTAGAGAGACAAGGAAAAGGTTAACCAAGAAAAAGGCTAACAATGTTTTTAGGCACAAATGAAGGAAATAAAATTCAGAATTTAGGAATTCAAGTAACAGTCCTTCATGCAACCAATATATTACCTTAAAGAGATTTTTTTTTAAAAGTTCTTCAAGCATGAACCATTCAGCCCAATTTTTTTTTTTTTTTTAAATTTTGCTTATACGAAATTCTGCTTCTTTTTTTTTTTTTTTATATCAAAGAGATCAAAAGGCTTAACTTTTGCAATGGTTCAGCCTAAAAAAAAAATATATATGAATAAGAAGGTAATATAAATGGCAAAGAGAATAAAGAAGGATGTTACCCAATATTTCCAGCAAAGGAAGTGTTGATCCTAGAACCGGAGCTCTGATTACCAAATGATATGAACCCTCATGGCACAAGGGCTGACTTAGGATCGTCTAGGATTAAACCTTGATGGAAAATGCGGAAATTGATTAAGGAAAGGATGGAAAATAAGGTGGTTAATCTCGTGGGTCTTAATAAGGTGGTTTCTGGCATAAAATGGATGAATGGGATGGTAAAACGTAGGTTAAGTGGTGGCTGGACAGAAATATAGAAATGGCAATAACGGAAGCTACAGAGCTCCAAATGAGGTGATTCCAAAACGAGGTGAAAGGTCTCGTTTTGAAATTCAATTTAGGCTCAAGAATCACTTAATTTGAGTGTGTGAAATGGGAGTTATGGTCACGAGATAATTTTGGGCAGAGGTGGATTTTCTGGAATTGTGGTTTGAAAGAACAAGGGTGGAGATGATAGGAAGGAAAGAATCACTCTTTCCAGCGAGGGCAACACACAAAGGTTGTGAAAGTCCTTTGATACAGCCAGGGTGTTCTTGAATCACTCAAGAATTTAGGAGAATCACTCTCACTAAGATAAAAGAGATAAACTCTAATTTTCTGAATAAAACTCAACTTGTGTTTATTGATAAAATGGTTCAGCTTATATAGAAGCTTTACAGCAGATTTTAGTAATGACCCACTAACCTAGAATTAAAATAACTTAATGCCATTAACCTAGGGAATTAAAAAAAACTTAATGGCTGAGTGTAACTGAAATTGTGGCAACCAAAAGTCACCCCCAACAGCCAACAAGTCAGCCACCATTTGGTCTCCCAAAAGGCTGATGCCTAGGTTGCCAATTGGGCCCTTATTACAACTTGAACTAAACCTAACTAAAGCCCTTTTAATTGATTAACCCAAAACATATTTTTGGTCAGCCAACTTTACAAGGATTGGGTCATTATTTAGACAAACTAAACACTCTAAAAATTGAGACAAAGTGGTGTCATTTAGTCCTCCTCCATTTGGGCCATGATACAACTCACAACCTTGGACTTTTCTCCTTGAAACTTGGGCTTGTATTCAAATAGTATGGACAACACTTGTTGAAGAGCTTCCTTGGCTTTCCTTGCTCTAGCCCTTGTCATAGGTCCTCCAAGTCCTTCAAGTGGATCCTTGCCCTTGCTCTTGGTCATGTCCTCATCACAGTACAATTGAAACTGATATTTTCGGAAGGATCAACACTAAAATACTCTTACAAACACAACCCATTGATGTAACCCAAATAGATGATTTAAGTAATTTGAGAAGGATAAGTATGGTTTGGTAAAATATTGTTTGAAAATAGTTAGTACTAATAACTGTCAAGAGAATTAAGACTGAATGGAAATTAAGTTGACAAAGATCAGAAGAAATAATCAGTTAAGGAACATGAGGACCTATGAGTTTACAATCAGATACAAGTTCCAACAACCTAAAAAGCATATGGTTAAAAAAACAATGTTGAGACAAAAACAAACCCACACAACATCAAATTAAAAATAAGTAACCTGCATTATTGTCATTTGTTTGCAAAATGGTGCATTTTGAATATATTTACTTATTATCCATAGGTATTTTTTTTTTTACGAAGTAGACTCTTACGAGTTTATGATTCGAGTCTACAGAGCTCTCACGAGTCTGCCTAGACTCTCAATTTTGATAACCTTGAGGTGCACTGTTGAGTAATGCCTACTATAGTTAGATAGATGCCATAGCTAAATGTTGGTTTCTTTGTTATTAAAACGTTTCACACCTTTGTTATAAAAAAGTAAATCAAAAATTGGTTTTGAAATTGGATTACCCATGAAGGCAACCATTGCTGATAATCCCAAGTAGACAAAATATAAGTTGCACTGTAAATAATAAATAAAATGAAAAATTAGATAAATTATTAGTAGTAGTTTGTTAGAGCATACATCTACCATGAGAATACTGATGGAGATTATTTGAAATATGTTATCTGATCATACAATAAATTTTCCTAGAAACTTAAATCTCTTCATCAGAAAAGTTACTAGTTAAGTGTGACGGTTGCAGACCATGCATATATACGTGTGTTAGTCTTAGGATAAGGTGAATGTGAATTATGGAATTGCATGAGAACCACATTTTTGTCCCAAGCTTGCAGTCTACTTCCCACGTTTAATGAGGGTTGTGAGTCACTGCATGTTGTGGGTTTCAGTGGTAGAAACTTGGTTTAAATATATACAAATTTAACTTGTTTTCCTTATTGACAAGTCATGCAATCAGCTAGCTTGTCTTCAAGCAACGACACACCTTTCACCAAATTATGTTTCTCCATATAAAAATTCCAACATGATGGAAATGCCCTAGCCTTTTGTGCCATAATTCTGCATTGCTTACAGTGCTTAGAATGCTCTTTGTTCTTCCACCATTAGAATTAGAGCAAAGCTTTTTGCCGTCATTTGCACTTTGAATATATCTCTACCATTTGCATCTTTAATTAGGCACCATTGCCATGTTTTCAAATATGACTGCGAAACCTTTTTCAATCAACTTTCCAACACTAAGTAGGTTTTGGTCAATGTCAAGCACTCAACATGAGGCCTCAACCAAGACTTTCTTTGTGGGTGATTCCTCTTTTTGTAGTATGAACATGATGGATAAATCCAATCCCTATTTTTGTTATTGTTGTCAGTCTTGTCACTCTTCTACTCATTGTTGCTCTTCATCCTGAATCTTTTATCAAAGCTTGGAGAGCACCCTTTTTAGACTGTTCTTTTCTCACCATTCTCCTTTTTTCTTGTGCCTTTTAATGCATTTAATAGTTATATTAAGGTAATATTAGATAGATCTTTAGTATTTTCTAAAGAATGGATTGTGGCTTGAAATCTCTCAAGAACAATAATAAGTATTTTCTTAACCATTTTAGAATCAGAAAATTCAAAGCCATGAAATCTTACTTATTTGCAATGTTGAGAAGTTTATTGGCATACTCTTGAATCTTGATTGTTTGACTTCTTCATTTTTTGTATCTCAAATCCTGTAACCAGATTCAACACTTCTAGGCTCTTTATCTTTTCTTTTCCTTCACATTCATCTTTAAGGAAGTGCCAAATTCCTAATGCTGATTTCTAGTGAATTTTCTTGTGAGATAGCATAAAATAAAGCTTTCAACTGAATTTACAACGTTTCAATTGATTTCAAAATGGTGTAATCGATTACAAGATATTGGTAATCGATTACCAATGTGTTTGAACGTTGAAATTCAAATTCAATTGTGAAGAGTCACATCCTTTCACAAAAATGCTTTGTGTAATCGATTACAATGATTTGGTAATCGATTACCAGTAACTGCTTTCGAAAAATTCATTTCCAAAAGTCACAATTCTTCAAGTGACTTGTTTCTGAAGATTCTTTCAAAAGTCACAACTTTTCTAAGTGACTAGTTTTAAAAAGAAATTGCCAAGAGTCACAAACTTTGACTTGAGTCATCAAAAGATTATAAATATGTGACCATAGCATGAATTAAAAAAGATCTATCATCTCTTTCAATCATTCTATGTTTCAATCTATCTTTCAACATCTTTTTTCTTTTCTTTCAGAACTTTCTGGTTTCATTTCTCTTCATCTTTCTAAAAGTTTTTTTTCAAAACTTTCTCTTCCAAGAAAAGTTCTTTGTTCAAAAACTTGTGCTATTCATCTTTTCATTCTCTTCTCCCTTTGCTAAAAATAATTCGCTAAGGACTAACCGCCTAAATTCTTTTTGTGTCTCTCTTCTCCCTTTTCCAAAAGAACGAAGGACTAACCGCCTGAATTCTTTTGTGTCTCCCTTCTCCCTTGTCAAAGAATTCAAAATGACACAGTCTGAGAATTCTTTTGATTTTCCCCTTTCCCATAAACAAAAGTTTTCAAAGGACTAACCGCCTGAGAATTCTTTTGTTTCCCCCTTCACAAAGTTTCAAAGGACTAACCACCTGAGAACTTTGTCTTAACACATTGGAGGATACATCTTTTGAGGTACAAGTAGAGGGTACATCTACTTGGGTTGTTGTGACTGAGAACAAGAGAGGGTGCATCTCTTGTGGATCAATTCTAGTGGAAGGTACATCCACTAGGTTGTTCAAAGAGAACAAGGGAGGGTACATCCCTTGTGGATCTTTGCTTGTAAAGGAATTTACAAGGTTGAAAAGAAATCTTAAGGACCGCAGGTCGCTTAGGGACTGGATATAGGCACGGGTTGTTGCCGAACCAGTATAAAACTCTTGTGTGTTTGTCTTCTTCTTCCCTACTCTTTTAATTTCCGTTGTGCACTTTATTTATCGCTTTTACTTTTGGTTAAGTTTCTTTTCTATTCTTTACTTTCTTAACAACATAGTAAAAGCCTAAGAAGGGTAGATTTTTAATTAGTAAAGGTTCACTAATAATTAATTCAATCCCCCTTCTTAATTATTCTGAGGCCACTTGATCCAACATGTTTGACTTCTTCATTTTTTGTATCTCAAATCCTGTAACCAGATTCAACACTTCTAGGCTCTTTATCTTTTCTTTTCCTTCACATTCATCCTTAAGGAAGTGCCAAATTCCTAATGCTGATTTCTAGTGAATTTTCTTGTGAGATAGCATAAAATAAAGAAGCTTTTTCCTTTGAATTTCTAGCTTTTCTTTCCTTCCCGTTTTTAAGTTGAGCCAGTGTTGGATTATCTAGCAAAGAAAGAACATCATAGTTCTCCTCTACAGCTTCCCAGAGAGATCATTTGCCTCTAGGTATGTGTCTCTATTATAGGCTCTGGCTGCCCAAATAGGATAGTTGTCACCATCAAGAATAGGTGGGGCTAGTGCTATGTAGGATGAGTCTTTTTTTTCAATTTACAGGACCCTTCAAAAGAGAGCTTTGATGCCAATTTGTTAGTACAACATGAACTAAATAGAGAAAATAAATAAATTTTGAATCAAAAGAACTATGTTAATTCATTGCATTGCTCCCTTTTTATAAAGTTGGAACATGTCAGAAAAAAGGGAAATAAATTTCTAATCACAAGTCATATCCAACATATTTCTAATAACCAATAAAGTATTTCCTAAGACATCTAACAAATTACTAATATCAAGCAATAACAAAATACAATTTTCCCTAAACATTTGGTCCAACATTTGTTCAACAATCTTTCTGTAGCAACCATCAACTCAAAGAAGCATCACATTGAGTAAAAGCCTTCTTTTAGAAAAGAAAGTCCTTGAGCCACCCCAATGGCTATACTATATCTGCTACCCTAATCTAGCATGCTTCCATGAAGAAAATCATAGAGGGAGCCATTCGAGATATATTCATATAGTATATATGCAGTATCAATGGACAGAACATAGGACAAAGGAGTCATGACATTTGAATTGTTCAATTTTGCAAAGACTTCTAGCTCTTTTCCAAATTTATCATGACTTCCCAATGGCAATATCTTGTTAGAACAGTTTAGATTCTTGATAAAATAGATTGATCCAAAGGGCATGATGGCAATGTAATACGTTTGAAACCTAGTTTTCAAAGTAACATTTGATGTATCAGCAACAACTTCCATGGCTTTACCAAAGTTAATTCTTGATTTGTGAATTGCATTAGGAGTTAATAAATTACTTACGATGAATTGAGGTTGCCAACAACTTTTTCTTGAGACAACCAGTTGAATTACAATGCCAACAAGAAAACTAGCTGGTACAATTGCAATGAGAATTGTCACATGAACAGATATTCCCTTCTTAGAGACAATGTTGGGCCTATTGGCTATTGTATGGTCAGGTGAGGTATTATTTATTAGACCAGTTCCAGAAGATACAACTTTAAGATGTTGACTGAATTTTGGAATTTCACCAGACAGCAGTGCATTGTTGGCATGTAACAATTGTGTCAAAGTTGACGTTCCAGTTAGTTGGTTGGGAATTGGACCAGGAAATTTGTTATTTGAGAGATCCAAGACTTGCAGGCTATCCAAATTACCAAAATTGTTGGGAGTATTACCACTAAAGTGGTTGCTACTAAGATTCAATGACACCTGCAAACTCCCCGGCATGCTTGGTATCACACCACTTAGTTTGTTTTCCCTGAGTTGGAGTTCAAAGAGAAATTTCAAGTTGTCAATGGATGTTGGTATGGAACCACTTAGATTATTGGTTTGCAAGTTCAGGAAAGTAATATTTCTCAACTTTGTAATCTCAAATGGAATTGATCCACCCTGAGAATTCCAGCTCAAATTCAGTATTGACAACTTATGAAGTTGGCCAATTTCGATTGGGATTGCTCCATTAAGCTTGTTCATTTGAAGCCTCAAGACTTGAAGATTGGTAATATTACCAAGCAGTGATGGCAACACACCAGTCAAGTGATTCTGAGCTAAATTCAACATTGTCATTTTCCTGCAAGATTCCAATTCAACCGGTATTGATCTGGTCAAGTCATTGTTATCCAACTCCAAGTATGTCAAATTAGGAATTGCTGCAAAAGAACCTGAAGGAATATTTCCACTAAGATGATTACCCCTAAACCTTAACCTGAACAACTTTGGAGAAAAAAACCATGCAAAAATGCTGACTATATCACAACCTCACTATTAAGGCTACAGATTATCAAATAAATACCTTTGATAGATCAATGGTAACATCAAGATAGTGATCCAGAAAATTAGCATTCTGCTCTGGATCCAGAAGCTCTAACAAAGCACTTGCTGGATCACCAGCATGTCCTCTGCCCAACTAACGATTGAATAAACAGATATTAGTACTAAAATCAGCATTTTTCTTTGAATATTTACAAGATTAGAAACCATGGTAAATTTAATGAAACTGAAATGCAAGCATTATATTTATTAGGGCCAGGACAACCCATACCAAGAGAGAACAGAACAGGAAATCAGAAAAAAAAATTACTCG
The DNA here is from genome assembly GCF_000004515.6 of Glycine max. Taxonomy (NCBI): domain Eukaryota; kingdom Viridiplantae; phylum Streptophyta; class Magnoliopsida; order Fabales; family Fabaceae; genus Glycine; species Glycine max. Next base: position 38,057,224 of record NC_038242.2, on the reverse strand, counting down.
GCAAAAAAAATTGAACCATTTAGAGATGTATTACTTTGTCAATCTCATCAGTCAAAACAAGAGGGTTGGCTGTGCCCACATTCTTAAGGCATTGTACCATCCTCCCTGGCATAGCACCAATATAGGTTCGACGATGACCCTGTAAGATAAAATATTAATGATTCAAAAGATTACCAAATATGTTACCATTAAACTGGTTTATATATTTCAACTGTGACAAGGAAACAGAGACTTTAGCTACCTTGATTTCAGCCACATCAGCTAATCCTCCTACAGAGAATCGGAAGAACTTACGGTTCAAGGCACGTGCAATTGAACGACCAATACTTGTTTTGCCCACTCCAGGTGGACCAGAAAGACAGATAATTTTCCCTGCATATATCAGAAAGATCAGGAACCATGTCACACTTTTTGAACATGCAAAGATTTAAGCACCAAAAGATTAAACTTTAAACAAATGGATTAGCATACTACAGTCAACATCTTAAATCCATTTTAACAAGAATCAACACCAAATACATAAACTTGACACTCTTCTTAAATCCATTTTAACAGGAATCAACACCAAATACATTGTTTCTACACTTGACACCCTTCTTCATCCTTTTCCTACATTTTGGTCCCTTAATGAAAAAATGTTTACAAAATAGTCCCCGTTGTTTGTGACGTTATAACAAGGTTAGATTTAATCTCTACACTTGATGTCTTTAGTCCTCAAGCGGAAAAAATTTACACTTTATTTTAGTCCCAACATTAAAATAAAATAAAACTCAACACTTTGGTCTTTACTCTTTACACCTGACACATTTCTTTGTTTCATCTCTACATGAAACCACACCATTATAACTTCAGCAAATGGCGGAGACTGATTCTAAATATTTTATTGTGTAAGGACCAAAACGTAGAGTATTTTATGTAAAACAAAAAGGGGCAAGGACCAAATTTTTAATTCAACCTAGTATTTTGTAGACAGTGGACAGTGAATAGCCGGATCAATATAGCAATATAGTATTTTGCATATACTAAAAACCCAGACAAATCTTCAGGATACATTACATAGATGATCATGATTACCTTGTGAAGTCCCTCTTAATTTCCCAACAGCTATGAATTCCAGTATCCTTTCCTTCACATCAGTTAATCCATAATGGTCTTCATCAAGAATCTTTTGCGCCCGAGTAACATCAAAGTTCTCATCACTGGATTGGGGAATTAACTGATTAAAATTCAAGAGATTTGAAGTAGTTTGTAGTTAACATAAAAAGCACAGTAATTCAGAAAATAAAAACCCTTGGTTCCACCAAAAGCCTCTGAAAACTATACTTAAGCATTTATTTGTCACCTAAGGGCCTTTCCAAACCATGTTAAGCAGTTGTCCTAAATTTAAGCTGTCAAACACATCGGTCCCACATAAATGGTAATGGGTGGTATGGGAGGTAAGCATTGAAATCTTAAATAACTTTAAATTACTCTAGCAATAACAGTAAGAATGGAATTCCATGTATGGAAACCTGTATTCACCCCAAGGCAGTGCAGTCAACCAGTCTAAGTAGTTACGGGTAACACTGAATTCACTGGAACTAGCCTCCAACAGCTGTAGCTTTGCAAGTTCTTCATCTATAACTTGTAAAATATGAGGTGGGCATTTTTCTCTCTTTGGCTCAATCCTTTCCCTGAATTTACCTGCAATAAAAAAATAAATAAATGTTATGATAAAAAACAAATTACACTAAAGTATACCTCTATAAACAAATTTTATGGACTAAAAACTAGAAGCTATGCAACTCAACTTTGATTAGATGACAAGAAACCTCAACCAGAAGTCCAGAATACAAAGAAAAGCACAATACAAAGAATATTTCTATAGTACTATACCAAAAAAAAAAAGGTTAGGTGAACCTTCTTTAGTAATTTAGTAATCAGACTTCAATCACATACTTGTAAGTCCTACAAGCTAAAAGACCTAGCCATGTATGCACACAACAGCAATCCTTTGGTCATGACACGAGTTATATCTTGTACTAAAAGCATACATTATAGATCAGAACCAACCAGTAAGAGCTGTTTTGTCATCAGTCTCCAGTCCCAGTTCCTGCAAATAGGAAAATTAAACGAAAATAAAATTAGGACCAATTTGAATAAAAGAGCATTCAGCAAAATATGTCATTGGCTTGGCGCATTCAGATAGACAACTTAATTAAGCACTTCCGAATTACTAAATAAGAGCTTATTCATAAGATTGATTGTGAAACTTACCGGAACATGCTAAAAAGAGCTTCTAAAAAGGTCATAAGCCTAAAGAAAAACCTTCCATACATATAATTGCACTCATGATAGGATAAAGGAAAATGCCACCAGCAAGATCAGATGCCTAGGTCGACACCTAAACTTCCAATACCACAGGATAAACCATAAAGTCTAATTAAAAGACATAGCCATAAGAAATATGTCCTCTGATGGGATATCATACAAGGCTTCCAAAAGAATGAAGTCAATGACACAATAAATAAACTAAACCACCCTTTTTCTCGGCATATAGTGATATCATTGCTTTGCTTGCTATTAGAAAATATTAACAAATTGGCTACAAGACAGACTGCCAAATTCAGAGATTAGTGGAACAGCCAAATATTATAAGGTTGCCTTGGTGGTTGGAAAAGGGGTTTAAGGGTTGAAGGGAGAAGGGGGGAGGGGGAGAGGTTGTGGGTTCTAATCCCCCCACTAACATTCTAACAAAAAACTAACAACTAAATTGGCTGATTAAAAAAAAGAACATCTAGCATTTGGATGTTATGAATATATTCATGAGCTCCAGTGCAACACGTGGAATTAGGAGTAATCAACAGCAGAAAGAGATCATGCATTGAAACCATGTATAGAAAGAAATAATTCAAACAGTACCTCATGGGCAGGTTAACATAAAAAATTGTATAATTCAAGCTACATAAAAGGCATAATGAACCAACTTTCTGATGAGTAAATTTTAGTTGATATGAGAGAAATACAAACTTGTCTAGGATTTGCAACACATGAATGTAAACAAATTAAGTCAGATTTGTACCTTCTTTATGGCCTTAAGCTGCTCATTTAACAAGTAACGACGCTGCTCACCACTTATCTTTTCTTCAATTGCTTTAGCAATTGATTCCTGACAAGAATCAACACAAGCCTTAATATATAATGAAAAGTTCAGTGCAACACATACAAGAAAGCCAAAGACATTATTACCTGAATCTTGCTTATTTCCATCTCTTTCTTTACCAACTCCAGTGTAAGTTTTAATCGCTTATACACCTGTACAGCAACACAATAAATTCACCTCCAAATGTGAAATTTTCAGTCTTCCTTATGTTCACATGTTTATATGTTAATTCAATAGTTATAGAGAACATTAAATTTCCAAAAAGGTTTGACCCAAGAAATTCAAACTTATTACAGCACAAAATGGAAAATATAGTCTCACAACATCAAGTCAGTTTCTCAGGGTCAGTGTCAAAGGTAAGGTGCTCACATCTAGCTCTTCGAGAACTTGTTGGCATTGCAATTTATTTGCCCCGGATATTGCAGCACCAAAATCTGCAAGCCTTGGATAAGTAAAATCACCTATATGCTGCACAATTTAAGAAAAAGGAAATCAATATAATAATATCAAAGAAGTAAAGTATTGAACTGTGATAACTGCAAAATATAAGCCAATTTGATAGCCAATTTGAATTAATGAGTAGGTGTAATTTTTTTATTTTATTATTATTTTTAATGAAAAAATTAACATCTTTACAATTTTTAATTAGCAAAAGTCAAAAGAAGGAGAATGAAGTATTTTAGAGGGAATTTGACGAAAAATTGTGAAGAAAAAGAGAGATAAGAAGATAGCTCGCTCAGCGCGCACTGCAGGCCCAACACACAACACTCGCTTAGCGGGCAGGTCTCGCTCAGTGTGTGCACTCGCTCAGCGCGCAGGTCCAGCTCAGCGCGAGAAGGCCCACGAAGAGAAGTCCAGTGCGCGCTTAGCGCGCAGAGGCGCGCTCACCTACGAAGTTAGCGTGAAAAGTAAGCTACCTTAGGTCTATAAAAGGAGTAGGAAGCTGAAGGATAACACACACCGAGTCTCAGAGCCCTCCAGTACATAAATCCAAAGCCTAAGCCTCTCCCTTAGGGGAAACCCTCTTTCTTATTCATTTCCCTTGTTTTAGTTTGCTACTTGTCATCTATCACTTTCTTCTATTAGCCTCTGAAGTGTAAGGTCTCTCATGACTATGAGAGGCTAAACCCCCTCAGTTGGGGCTTAACAGCCAACGCTCCCTTATAATGTAATTGATCCTCTTATGTATTAATGCAATCTCAATTTCCATTGTTCTTTCCTGCTTATCATCGTTATTGTGTGGTTTGGTCATCCATGCATCTGTTTTAGGGGTTATTCATTAGGAAGTGGTAATGTCTAAAAGAATTGGGAAAGGACATCTCAACACTGCATTTCTAGGGATAAAGTGACTCTATTGTGCCCCTGCATGCATCTTCATACTTAATGTTGTTTATTATTCTATCTTTGCAAAGGGATTTGGGAGAGAGAATACATAAATTAGGCTCTTCAGCGTGAGGGATCCGAGTTGAGCATACTAGTAGATGCGGGTGAAAATTGGGAGAGCATTGATTCAATAGAGAAAATCATTAATATTGTATCAAGGGTAATTAGGCATGCTAGGACCCAACATTATCTTATTCTGAATTCATCTTTTATATTTAAAAGCTATTGTTTAATTTTCTAATTATCTTTCTCTTTTGCCCCTTTACTCTCAATTTTCACATTTATCATTTATTTTCTCTTCTACTTCTTCTATTGCTTACAAATTGGGTATTTACCAACGCAAGTACAAACAAAATCCCTGTGGACTCGACACTCAGACTTCCATTTTAATCTTTACTATTTGTATTAAAACTGGTACACTTGACAATATATTAACAAACTATAATCCAATATTACATGTAACAACCATATTATAAGAACTTCGGTACTTCAAGCTGCATAGTCCTTTTTTTCTATATTTTAAAGCAATAAAAAAAATACAGAATAACTAGCAATTGTTTTGAGATAGGCATTTTCATTTATGTGTATGTGGGAAGAATAATAATAATTAATAACTTGTAGGTATTTAAATAGAATAATAGTTTCCCTATCCTCCGATTTTATTACACAGAAAAATTGTTTCAGAAACATAAGTAAAATCGCTATTCATCTGGAACAAGATCAAGTTGACCCTAATAATTGTTATATAGTAATGAAAAATACAATAACTGAGAAAAGTAATTATCACTAAATTAAATAATTGAGTATTTTACTCTAAGTCCAACCAACAAAAACAACAAAGTCTTATCCCACTAGGTGAAGTCGGCTACATGGATCACACATTTGACATGGTTAATAACCAAAGTTTCAAGAATATTACTTAGCCTAAGATCTCCCTTGACGATTTACTCCAACTCTGCTTATGTTATTCATAGCCAGTTCCAAGCCCAGGTTACGGAGGAGGGTAGTGTTATGCCCTCGGCAGCCAACATAAAACTTGTTGTTATACCAAACATGGATTACTCCAAGTCCAACCAACCAATACAAAAACAAGCAGCTCAAATATTATATAGATAGAAGACTTACATAGACAATTTATGTCTTTTAATGAGCATGCCAAATTGAAGAAAAAGTATTAACCATTCAGCACCCTAGAAATTTCCTTAACAGGGCTAAGGGCTAATAATTTATTATTATAAAACCTCAGCCACGATGCAAAGATGACTAACATGTCCTTATCACCAATATGCTGTATATTCTACCTTTGTTCAAATTACCTATGGATTCACAGTACCAAATGATACTTGGCGAAGGCTAAGAAGCACCACTGCTATAGATAAAACTTCCCTTGTACCAAAAATGCAAGCGCGCAAAATGATTGAATTTAAAATACAAAGTAAAATGTTTTCTTGCATTAACATATATAATATTCAATAATATATTTATATCTTAGACATAATTTCCTAGGATTAGTTTCCCTTTTTCCTTGGTTTCCATACTTTCTTACCTTTTATGATTTTTTGCCTTGATAACCTAGAATTATGATCTAGTATTGGTAATATTAGTATAAGTAAAGGTTAGTGCTTCATGTTTTGTATCACATTGTAATATATCACATCATATGAAAATAATATAAATTTCTGTGGTGATATCAATGTTGTTAATGGCGGATGGCGGTTCATGGCGGAAAGTCAAAAATCTGCCATAAAAATATGGCGGATGACGTAGCGGAAAATGGCGGATGTCATGGCGGACAAAAAAAAACATATATATAAACTCATTGAAATTGAAAAAAAACAAAGGATTGCATTCAAATAAATTAAAAAAATTTCATGAGTTCATACAATAATCAAGTACGAACACCAAATAAACTCATTAAAGAGTTCAAAATAAGAAAATGATAAAAACATAATGCAAAGTGCAAAGTGAAGGTTGAGGCTCTAATCATCTTCTCCAATCCCAACATAATCATCTTCGTTGTTATCATATGATAATGGAGCATCTCCCTCTTCCCCATCAGACGCCTCAAAATTGACCATGATTTCTTCTTCTTCAGATTCAACATCAATATTCTCCTCAACATCTAGATCCTCATCATTTTCTTGGACTGCTTTTTGCTTCCTTGATGAAGATCCAACAATTATTGCCTGTTTTTTAGAAGTTTGAGCAGCAGCAACACTTGTTTTTTGCTTTTTCCGCCTAGTATACATCCTACACTCTCCAACCCCCGAAGCCTGATACACAGTTGCCCAATTTAGAGCATCATCATCTTCAAATACCAAATCATTTCCAGCATCATTATCATCATCTTGATCCATCTCTCCCACGAGCCATTCATTGCATACATCAATATCATTAAGAGAAATTGGATCAATTTCATCTCTTGCAATATATCTTTGCTTCAATTGTTGGTTGTATTTGACAAACACCAAATCATGCAACCTCTTGTGCTCAAGCCTATTTCTTTTTTTGGAATGAATCTACAACATAACAAATAAATGTTGATTTCAATCTCAAATATACTCCAAATAAAACTTGATCATCAAAATTAAATAAAATTAAAAAGTATAGTTAGAGTTTTGTCACAATTACTTGCTCAAACACACTCCAATTTCTTTCACATCCTGAAGCACTGCAAGTCAAACTCAAAATCTTAATAGCTAGCTTCTGCAAATTTGGAGTTTGTGACCCAAACATTCGCCACCAATATGCTGCAATACCAATTACCAACCAAGAGCATAACTTAGAATTCTGAATTATAAAACTAATACATAAAAAAAATAGTATGATAAAAGTTTCTTACTAGGAGAATGGGTTTTCCTTTAAGCCATTGCAAAGTCAGAACCAAAGTGGTCAGCACCAATCTTGTAAAGATGCAACTCGGTTAGAATTTTCTGTTGCACATCAAATTGTGGAATCAACTTCTTAATGCACTCAAACAAACCATTGGTGACCTCAAAATCAAACTCCAAGTCAGTGTTGTCATAAAAGAACTCTAGATTTAAGAAGTGGGCAGCTGCATGCAATGGCCTATGAAGCTGACAATTTCATCTTTTATCAATGATTGCAAACACATCTTTGTACTTGCTTTCATTGTTGTTGAAAGACTTGATAATTGTTTCTTTTGCCTTGTCCATTGCTTCATAAATATAGCCCATGGCTGGTTTCCTTTCACCATCCACAAGACGAAGCACTTTCACAAGTGGAGCCATGACTTTAAGAGTGTAAACCACACTATTCCAAAAAGAAGGCATGAGCACTACCTTTGTAGCTTCTTTTCTCTTAGGCTCCTTAGATAGTTTGTTCAAGGTCCATTCATCAGAAGTAAACATTTTTCTAATATTGGCTTTCTCTTTGTGAAGCCTTTCCAAGGTTAGATAAGAAGTGGCAAATCTAGTAATAGCATGTCTCACCAATTCCCTCTTGTTTGTAAAATTTCTCAACAAAACTTGCTTATCTACATGAACCTGGTGTCCTGGATAATCTGAGATCAAGATATGATATCAATGAAATTTATGTGTGTATTTCAGATGCCACCTCTCCGGATAGTCTCCCTTGTATCTTAATGTTTTTATACTTACTTGACATGAGCTCATACCAAATTTTCCTTACAGACTTACACCGGGAATATATTGATTGCTGCGAATCCTTGTATCTTTAGTCAATTCTACATATTCTCAGCTCTAATAAATATTAGCAAACCAGACTGCATAACCCGGCAGTCCCAGTTGTAAATTTTTTTTGGTTTACTTGTGTATAACATTGTTTTAAGAAAGGGTGGATTAGGAGTACACTTTTGGTTTACTTTAGTATGACATTGTCTTATCTTATGAAAACTTACATTAGGAGTACAACTATCTGGGATCATTAAACCTTCTAAATTACTAGCCTGAAAATCATAATTGTAAAGAGTCATTTATTTGTGCATTTTGGTCAGAATCAAGGAACTATGTAGGTATGCTATTATTTTGGTCAGAAAGAGAATTCTTTTAAAGTTCTTAATGTATTACATGTTATTATTGCTAGCTATTCAGTTATTTTTATCATGTTATTCACTAATTGAGAATTTGTTTTTATTAATTTCAGGCTGCAAGAGAAACTGGAGCTCTCCAAGCTGCCAAAAATAAGCTTGAAAAGCAAGTTGAAGACCTTACATTGAGGTTGCAGCTGGAAAAACGGCTGAGGGTAAATGACTATTATTTTGACAGTGCTAGCTGCTATCTACAATATTTTTACTGTGGCCAACTGGAAAATTTCCTGCATTGTGTCAAGCACACCAATTAATTTGAATTAAATATTGTAGTACAATCTGTTAGCTCTGTAACAACACTTATTTTAAATATTGTAGTGCAATCTGTTAGCTCTGATGAAAAGATACCTTTTCTACTCACATACACACACTATTTAGTATCTTTCCTTGCAAAGCTTCTTAAATCTCTATTAACAAATGTAGATCAACATTGAAGAATCAAAAACACAAGAAAATGAAAAACTGCAATCTGCTTTGCAAGCGATGCAACTTCAGTTTAAAGAAACCAAGTTGTTAGTTCAAAAGGAGCGTGAGGCTGCAAAAAGAGAAGCTGAGAGAGCGCCTGTCATACAGGAGGTTCCTGTTGTTGACCATGCTTTGTTGGAGAAGCTCACTAGTGAAAATGAGAAACTCAAGGTGAGCTGATTTTGGGCATAAATATCTCATCTGCACTGAAATAAAGTCCTTATATTTGGTATACTTCGAGTACTCTCACATTTTTGGGAAGATAGGTGGCCATTTCTTACTATTAATTTTGAGCTTCCTGGAGTGTCCATTGCAGACCTTGGTGAGTTCATTGGAAAAGAAAATTGATGAAACAGAAAAAAGATATGAAGAGGCAAACAAAATTAGTGAAGAAAGGTTGAAGCAGGCTTTGGATGCTGAATAAAAAATAATCCAGTTGAAGACTACTATGCAAAGGTTTTGTTTGTGATCAAAGCTTCTTTGGTATCTTATACTTGTTTAATTCATATCATTTGAACTATTACTGTTTCCAGTCTTTGAACAGCAATCATCTATAGTGTCTAATTATAGGATTCTGAACCAGCATGACCATTTTTTATTTTGATTGATATTAATAGGCTTGAAGAGAAATTCTCAGATATGGAAACTGAAAACCAGGTTCTTCGGCAACAGTCTCTGCTAAACTCATCTTCAAAAACAATGTCAGAGCACCTTTCTACCCACATATCTGAGGTAAATTATACTTGCTAAAGTATGTAGGTCTTCATGCTCTGTATGTAAGTCTAAATCTTTTGGAATTTTGATATTTTTATCTGCAGAAGTTGGAAAATGGTCACCATGTGCTGGAAGATCAGAACAATGCTGTAAGTACATTGCTTTGTACACTTTATGTACCTTTCCATAATAAGCCATCTTTTGTGTTTAGTGAAATTTAAAAGTTGTGTTTGCAGGAAGCACAGAGTGTCACACCTGTGAAGAAGTTTGGTACAGAATCTGATGGCAAATTAAGGAGATCCTTCATTGAACGTCAACATGTATGTGCTTAAAAATTGTCATTTAATATATCTTTTATTCATGCAAATATGTTCACAATTTTTAACTCTTTTTCCACTGCAGGAGAATGTTGATGCACATGCACTTGTCAACTGTGTTATGAAAAATATTGGTTTCCATCATGTAAAGCCTGTTGCTGCATTTACCATTTACAAATGTCTTCTCCACTGGAAATCATTTGAGGCTGAAAGAACAAGTGTATTTGATCGTCTTATCCAGATGATTGGTTCTGCAATTGAGGTGACTTCTTTACTTTAAAATTATTGGATTGAACCTTCACCTAATAGCTTCAGCTTTTGTTTTTAGGAAAATTGATCCTTCATATAATATTAGAGCCTCTACCAATCCTTGCGATGCTCCATGCCATAATTGCACTGGTTATTGTAATTTGGTATTTTCTAAAAATATTGGATATGTAGTCTAATGTAATGTTCATTATCCGTTGATAGCATCTGTATTAAAGTTGAGTGTGTGTGGTATGTTTGGTTTAGTTCAATTCTTGTTGCATGTGTTGAGATCCCACATTGACTATAGATATGGCTAAAGTGGAACTTGTAAAGGTTTGGGAAATCCTCACCTCATGAGCCTCATGAGCCAGCTTTTGGAGTTTGAGTTAAGCTTATCTCAAAATCAAGATGGTATCAAAGCCTATCATAAATTCGATATTGAGCCACCCTCAATTTTCCAAAAATCTACATGACCCCACGACTTTCGTAGTGCGATCTACTTGGCTTGGTGACTTTCCTAGTGCAATAATAATGAAAAAAAAACAGTATTACAATCTCCACTCTCTAGGCATCCAATCCTAGGTGTAAGGGGTGTGTTGGGATCCCACATCAACTATAGGTATAGCATGAGTATAACTTATAAAGGTTTGGGCAATCCTCACCTCTTTAGCTAACTTTTGGGATTTAGTTAGGCCTAGCCCAAATTCAAGAGCATGAATATATTTTCTATTTGATATATGTTAAAAGCAATATGAATGCAATTGCAGATTTGAACCCTGGTGATAACAATTAACAGCCAGAATCAAAGGTGAGAAACAGACATCAATAATTCTAGAGAAGAGAGAAACCAAAAAAAAAAACAAAGTGAAAGAGAAGAAAGATGAGAATAACACCTTGCACCTATGGAAGAAGATCTGGGAGGGGAAGGTGAAGCCTTACACACAGTGAGTGAGGGCAAGTGTGTGAATAGTAACAATCAACGACAGCGAATAACAGCAAAAGGAACACAAAACAAAACTAAGATGGCGCGTGAGTCAAAACTCAAGACAAGGTGAGACTATGTTGTTGGATGAGGGAGATCACGTGATTGTGTCAGGTGGAACACAAATTCATTTTCCTTTTCCTTTTTTTTCTTTGGCTGTAAAAAGTGTACCTATGCCATTGCCGTTTCAAACCGTGTCAGAACTTGCAACACACATAAACATAACAACTGAAATTTTGATCGTTGTTAGAAATTTTTTTTGAAAAACTCCCACTGCACGCTTGTGGAAACTAATGTTACAATTTTTTTTCAGTACTACTGGTGAATAATGAAACTTTATTTTGAACTCTCCTTGGGGGTTACCATTTCTAGGAATGTTAGTGCCATGGTAAGTGGACAACACGCGCAAAGTTATTTAATTGAAATATCTATAATTACTGACAAATCCTCATCAATGCGGTGTAATTATAATATAATTTAACACAAAGACTCATTGAAATATCTGTAATTAATAGTTATCACAAATGGTCAAATGCTAACAAATATTTTATTCATTAAGAACTAACAAGTAGTAACAATTTTATTTATGGGTAACTTTTAATGGTTTTTATTGATTAATTTGTTGACTAACATTTTAATGACATTTTTTTATGTCTTTACGAATGTTATGAAAATTGGTCCGCCAATTTATCTGATTGAGGTATTTGGTTAATGGTTTAAGTGGTAGGTTAATAATTGATTTGGTATGTATTAAAAAAATTAAAATTATATATATATTTATTATATATAAATATTAATTAATATTATTTGATTAAAAAAATTCATCCATATTTTAAAATCTAAAATAACAATCAATGTTGTTGGATTCTCTCAAAATTGAGGTCATCTCTAGTCAGATACATAAATAGTCCAATAACATTAGTCCGATGAGATCACCGGATCTTAATTAGGTCGACCCAAACCAATTTTTTATAATACTATTCTTAACCCTCTTTTCATCAAGGAAAGAAATACTAACTAGTTTGAAATTCGATAAAAAATAAATAAAGATAGACAAAAATTTATTTTTGTCGATAAACGAATTTAGATATTATCTTGAATAATTTTAATGACATTAACTAAATAGATCGTGTTACTTTTTAATCATTTTGTTACAAAGATTAGAAAATAGAACCGAGTAATGGTGATGCCAGCCAACGGATCTATGTGTATATAGAAATAATCAGTGCACATGTTGTTGGAGCTTGGAAAATGTTCTGCCCACATGACTTGAAATGTTGGGACTTAAGGGGGAAAATCTGATTTCAATACGGCCGTGGAAATAAATATATAGTAACCGAAAAGGGCCAAACAAAAGCATTTACCTAGGTGCTGAATTTATGCCTCTACGACTATAATAATTGTGTGATGTGTATTTTTTTTTTATTACAACCAGCCATGACCATGAGGGCAAGCACCGAACTTATTGACTTATTTGGAAAACGGCGATGCCATCCACAAGCGTAACACGAGACCACAATACGATGCACATGGACTATGCATTCTTTTCTGTAGAGTGTACAGGGATAGAATTAGATGAGATTTGATTAAATCTGTTATTTAATCGAAATAAAAAATTTATTTGAGTTGGATTAGTTTGTATATTTTTTTCTATCAAATCTATGAATAAAAAAACATAATGAAAAAAAAATATATACTTTCTATCACAATAGTGGATCGAATCATTAAATTTGTGGATTTATAAAATAAAAAAAGTTAAAATATATTTTTATTTCCAATAAAGATCAAAATGTTTGAAATCTATCGTGAAATTTCAAGTATTCTTTTGTCCTCACAAAATATAAATCTATAATATTTTGGGTTTGGAATTGAGTTCGAAAGATCAAATTCTTCGCGTCAAGGCCAGTGGATTAACAAATCAAGTTCTAATTAACACGTGACAAAAATTTTAACATTCACACATGATCGAATCTTTTTAATTTGACTCCGAGTCAAAATAACACACATTTATATTTTTTGACAAAAAAAAAATACGTAAAATTTTATATGGATTGATTCTAAATATTTCAATATTTATAATATATATATATATATATATATATATATATATATATATATATATATATATATATATATATACCAAAAAATTACCAAAAGTAAAAGTCATTATTAAATTCCAATCGACTGAATTAAATTTGACTCAAAATAATGTCAAGATATAAACAAATATATTTATGTCATGTGAAGTTCACAAGTTATCCTTAATGGTTCTTGTAATTTTTTTAAGACTTACTCAATGATCCAGATGAACTTACTTGTAGAGTTAGGGACGTCAGTCCCTCTAACTTTTTTATTTTTTTAAAAAATATTATCTATAATATTTAAATATTAGGATAATTATTTTCATTTAAGAAAACTTAGTTGTGAAAAATAATGACATTTAAACGTTATTTGTTATTTTTTTACGTTATGAAAAAACCACTCTATATAATATTATTGTGAAGTAATGACATTATTTTTTTTATTATTTTTTAGCTTAATTACTCTTTTTTACAGTCTTCATTACATAGATAATTGCACGTTTTTTTCTTTTTTACACAAATATTTGAGTATTATTTATTTTTCTCTTTAATAGTTTTTTTTCTTTTTTAATTTGTTGTTACTATTTTGAATGTTATGAATGATTTTATTTGCAATCAAACGATTTTTTTAATCTGGTAATGATTTCAGAATTAAAGACTATTTATTCCTATTAATTTTTGTCAATAAAGCAAATTTATGAATACTGTCTAAGGAATTGATCAATCCATCATTCCAGGTCTCTTCATTTATTTCAGAATTAAAGACTATTTCTTCTTCTGTGATGCCCTTTTGATCAATCCATCATTCCAGGTCTCTCTCTTCAACTTGATTTTACTTTGTCCATTTTCGGGGTTCTATTATTGTCGCTATTATTATGATTATTATTCCTTTGGTGGGATTAAGGTTTTATTCATGCGTTGTGTTCCTTTGGGGATTTTTGTTCGTATTTGTTGTAGATCTGTCGTGACAATAAGAGCATCGGTAGAGGAGATCCTCCTATTAATTCCTATTGAAGCTAAGCAAAGCAGGTGATGTGCCACTGTAATGGAGGGCTCAGAGAGAGTCAAAGTGTCACCACTTTATGAATGAATCTCCCACTTCTATAGCTATCCTTCTGCTGAACCGCGAAGTGCTATTCCAACCTAACTTTGAAATCCTAAATCCTAAACTAAAAATGCCTCCACAGGTTCCAAAGCCAACCAAACCAAGGAATTGCGGCCCTCCGTTTACCATCCCCAAACCCACCAACAAGTTCTACTTCTTCTACGGCCACCGCAACCCCTCCCAGAACCGCCCCACCGTCCGCGGCGGCCTCTTCTCCAACCGACAAACCCTAAACCCTAACCCTTCCCAACCCAAACCCACCACCAAACCCTTCAACATCAAAAACTGGGACCCTCACTTCCTCTCCAACCCAAACTCAAACCCCTCCCCATCAACCCTCTCCTCCGCCTCCCTACGCCTCTCCCCGATCGCGCGCTTCATCGTCGATGCCTTCCGCAGAAACGACAACAAGTGGTGCCCCAACGTCGCCGCCGAACTCAGCAAGCTCCGCAGGATAACCCCCAATCTGGTCGCCGAGGTTCTCAAAGTTCAAACAAATCACACCCTCGCTTCCAAATTCTTCCACTGGGCCGGCAGCCAGAGAGGCTACCATCACAATTTCGCTTCCTACAATGCCCTCGCCTACTGCCTGAACCGCCACCACCAGTTCCGCGTCGCGGATCAGCTCCCGGAGCTCATGGAGTCCCAGGGCAAGCCCCCCAGCGAGAAGCAGTTCGAGATTTTGATTCGTATGCATAGTGATGCCAATAGAGGGCTTAGAGTTTATCATGTGTATGAGAAGATGAGAAACAAGTTTGGGGTGAAGCCGAGGGTGTTTTTGTATAACAGGGTTATGGATGCGTTGGTTAGGACGGGTCATTTGGACTTGGCGTTGTCAGTTTATGATGATCTTAAGGAGGATGGGCTGGTTGAGGAGAGTGTGACCTTCATGGTGCTGGTGAAGGGGCTGTGTAAGTGTGGGAGGATTGATGAGATGCTGGAGGTTTTGGGGAGGATGAGGGAGAGGTTGTGTAAGCCGGATGTGTTTGCATACACGGCGCTGGTGAAGATTCTGGTGCCTGCAGGGAATCTGGATGCGTGTTTGAGGGTTTGGGAGGAGATGAAGAGGGACCGGGTGGTGCCGGATGTGAAGGCATATGCTACCATGATTGTGGGGCTGGCAAAAGGGGGGAGGGTTCAGGAGGGGTATGAGTTGTTCAGGGAGATGAAGGGGAAGGGTTGTTTGGTGGATAGGGTGATATATGGAGCGCTGGTTGAGGCGTTTGTGGCTGAGGGTAAGGTTGGATTGGCTTTTGATTTGTTGAAGGATTTGGTGAGCTCCGGGTATAGGGCTGATTTGGGGATTTATATTTGCCTTATTGAAGGTTTGTGCAATTTGAATAGGGTTCAGAAGGCATACAAGCTTTTCCAATTGACTGTTCGGGAGGGCCTTGAGCCAGACTTCTTAACGGTGAAACCGTTGTTGGTTGCATATGCTGAAGCGAATAGAATGGAAGAATTTTGCAAGTTGCTTGAGCAGATGCAGAAGTTGGGTTTTCCTGTTATTGCTGATCTCTCCAAATTCTTCTCTGTTTTGGTGGAGAAGAAGGGACCGATAATGGCATTAGAGACATTTGGCCAATTGAAAGAAAAGGGTCATGTTAGTGTTGAAATATATAATATTTTTATGGATTCTCTTCACAAGATTGGTGAGGTGAAGAAAGCGTTATCACTATTTGATGAAATGAAAGGCTTAAGCTTGAAACCTGACTCATTTACGTATTGTACTGCGATTCTGTGCCTTGTTGACCTTGGAGAAATTAAAGAGGCATGTGCATGTCATAATAGGATCATTGAGATGTCTTGCATTCCTTCAGTTGCAGCTTATAGTAGCCTCACTAAAGGGCTTTGCCAAATTGGAGAGATTGACGAAGCCATGTTGCTTGTTCACGATTGTTTGGGCAATGTTAGTGATGGACCATTGGAGTTTAAGTATAGTCTTACCATCATTCATGCATGTAAATCAAATGTTGCTGAGAAGGTGATTGATGTATTAAATGAGATGATAGAACAAGGTTGCTCTATAGACAATGTCATTTATTGTTCAATCATCTCTGGCATGTGTAAGCATGGAACAATTGAAGAGGCCAGGAAGGTTTTCTCAAATTTGAGGGAGCGCAACTTCTTGACAGAATCCAACACAATTGTGTATGATGAATTACTAATTGATCATATGAAGAAAAAGACAGCTGACTTGGTGCTATCAAGTTTGAAGTTCTTTGGTCTAGAATCTAAATTAAAAGCAAAGGGCTGTAAGCTGTTGCCAAGTTGAAAATAATTTTGGGAGGGAGGGGGACTGATTGTTCTCATTTTTGTTCAACATGTTGAATACAGAATAGCATATGGAAGGATCAACCATTGTTTTTATCTGGTTCTGGATTATCTTCCTTCTGATATCTCATATGTTTAATTTTGTGGCTGTGAGCACAAGTATCTTACCAAGAATTAGACACATGTTAAATATTGGACTGTGGCATTGTGATGCTCATAAATTAACAGGTTGCATTGATTGCATCCTTTAACAAGCCAAAGTCCTCCAGAAAGGTCAACTAACATCAAACCATAGTTTAAGCTCTTACATGGTGTAAATGGAATTCTGAATATCAATTGTTAGTGCTCATGACATAAATCCAATGTGGAATAAAGTATTGAATATAGATATTTAAAATACATTTTTTATATATCAACTATATAATTAACAGTATTAAGAATTTATGCAAAATCTCTTTGCTCACACTCAATCCACCTTTCTCCATCCCCTCATCAGGTCTTAAGGCCTTCATCGGAACTGAATAAAAAGGCTTTTTTGCTGCCTTTCAGGACCATTTTTCAGGTGCTGGGATGATTTAGAGAATTTGTCTTTTGTTATGTTTATGTGTGTTGCAAGTTCTGACACGGTTTGAATTTAAGTTCATCGAATTCTGATTGCTTTCCAATGTTTATTTTCACGTAAAATTTCATGGTTGCAGTGAGTTTTACTGTGGTTTCAGAGTCTTTTAGGAGTCAGGGCATTGTTTATTTGACTTCTTTTTCTCTTGGCAGGTTTGGTTTATAGCCGAATTTTCACATATTTTTGTAGATTTTGATGAGGTATGTTATAATATTAAAGATGCTCCCCATTGAAATCATTGTAGCCTTTTATTGAAGCTTCCTTACATATGCAATTGTAAATGGTTCCCCAACTTTGAATATTATTGTTGGACTAGGCATATCTCTGATAATACTGAGGTGAAAATATAATGAAATAATTTTTTAGATGGAAATATCTGGGAGTTCAAATCATCCAAGGTTTTGTGATGCTTTCATTTTCATGACTAATAAGTGATAACCTATTTGTCATGAAAGTTTGATGTTCGCACTAATGGGTAAGTAGGAATTAAACCCAACAAGCCTGTCGCTACAATTATACTATATTTTCTTGATCAATAAATGCTTTAAAATTTGCATAGTGAATTTGTTTTCTCTCTTCTGTCAGATATCATCACTAATTGGTTAATTCATTCAAAATTCAAAATGTAGATTGTTCGTGCCAGTTTAGATAACTATGAGTGGAGTAGACAAAATGAAGAAGCTGATGTCAGGGCAGAGGCACATCATAATTGGGTGGATGAGGTTATCCGGTGTGAAGGTCGGGGTGGTTCAGTTATTGGTAATGACAATCGCTCTAGTTGCTTGATCATCCAGCAACGACCAGAAATAAAGGGTCCTTCCCTTTTAACTAGGTATATGTTTTTCAAGAGTTAGTGTAGGCCATTTATTTGCTGTTTTATCTGTGTAATCAGTCTGTTACATGGCTTTTAATCACCATTTGGTCCCCCTTCTAATTTGTTTTTTATTATTATAGAGAAGAAATTGAAAAACCAGAAATATGGGCTCAGATATGTATTCAAAGAATGGTTGAATTAGCCAAGGAAAGCACAACTATGCGTCGTGTGCTGGATCCAATTTTTGTCTACTTTGATTCTAGACAACATTGGGCTCCTCAGAAAGGGTTAGCAATGATAATTTTATCAAGGATGGCCTACTTCATGGAGAACTCAGGTATTATTCTCTCTTACCACTTTCGGCTCAATTAATTTTCACAAATAAATCATCCAGTGGATGTATTGTCAAATTTCATGTTTTACTTTAAAGATGTGGATTTTCATGATCTTGAAAATTGAAACAGTCATGAGCTATGAATAATACTATACAAGGGTCTTTCGTGAAATCTTCAATTCGTGTTCCATAATCATGTTTTTCTTTCTTCTGGCCTTTTTTTTGTACAGGGAATCAGCGCTTAATTCTAGCTTCTGTGATACATCATCTGGACCACAAAAATGTCATGAATGATCCTCAACTTAAGACCTGTGTTATTCAGGTTGCCACATCTTTGGCTATGCAAATTAGATCTGAGAGTGGCTTGGCAGAGATTGGTTTTGTTGGTGTCCTTTGCAGACATCTTAGGAAAAGCCTTCAAGCCTCTAGTGAATTTGTTGGAGAGCAAGAATTGAACTTAAATATCTCACTTCAAAATTCCATTGACGATTGCTTACTAGAAATTGCCAATGGGGTAGGCTCATGAATGCAACCCTTGCTCCCAAAATTCTATCAATTGGGTCATTGCATTTGATCAACTACTAAACTACTTTTTCCCTTTTTTTGGTTGGCTAGGTAATTGATGCCCAGCCACTTTTTGACTTGATGGCGATAAACCTAGAAAATATTCCATCCGGTGTTGTTGGTAGAGCAACCATTGGATCTCTGATCATCCTTGCTCGTGCAGTCACTTTAGCATTAAGTCACTTACATTCACAGCAGGTGAGAGGAGCTTGCTGATCCAATATTGTTTAAAGCAAAATGTTTCTCTGCAAGCTGGATTATCTAGTAACATAGTTTACAAAATATGATTATATTGTCATCTATACTAAAAGTTTTACATGTTTGGGAGGATGAGGAGAGGCATTGTCTTGAACATAACTTTGAAATTTGAACAGGTGAACTGTTTTTCCATTTGCTTCTTTTGGGAATATTGGAATACTGAATACATCCATTTGATCATTTAATTTATGCTTTCGTGTAGGGATTTCCTGAAGCTCTTCTTGTGCAACTCCTAAAAGTAATGTTGCATTCAGATGAGGAGGCTCGTGTCGGAGCACACCTTATATTTTCCATTCTTCTTTTTCCAAGTTCCTTCCATACGAATGAGATTTCCTCTCTGCGGTCCAGGTATCTAGGTCAACACAACAAAAGGCATTCTCATGCTCCATCTGTGTCTGCATCTGCTTCAATTACAGCTTTACTTGAAAAGCTCCGCAGAAACAGAAACACCAAGGCAGAAAATCATGTGAATATTGTTCATGATCAAGAAAGGGATATTGTGGCAGAAGACTGGAAGCAGGGCTGTGGCTTAAAGAATTCTCCTAACTTTTACAAACTCACTTCTATCATTGATAAGGCTACAGGATCACCAAGTTTGACTGACACAGTATGTAATTGATTTGATTTCAGTCAATATATGTTTTGCTAATTGTAGTTATTCTTACTAAAATGTTATTTACTTAGTTTTGGTATTGAATGTGCTCTCAGGAGCCATATGTTATGAAACTAACTGAAGATCAAATGGCCCAGCTTCTTTCTGCCTTTTGGATTCAAGCCAATCTTCCTGATAATTTACCTTCAAATATTGAAGCTGTAGCTCATTCATTCATATTGACACTAATTGTCTTACGCATAAAGGTAGTACTTTATATGTATTTGTACTACTTCCTGTCTCTGTCATTTTTGTATCCCAGTAGTTTCATCTTTTTTGTATTTCTGCTTCTGGATAGATCCTGCATGGTAAATTGAGTGTTTGTAATGTTGTATCTTGAGTTCCCAGTAAAAGTTTATCTTCACTATAGAAAAACAGCAGTTTAGTGACATTAAGATTTACTGAATTATCAGTGACTTTGACTTTGTCAAACAATTTTGTCATAAGCAAGTTAGCAAACTATACAAATTTGTTGAACTTGTCATCTTAAATTATTTTTTCTTCAAATTTAGTCTGGTTCCATTTGTCTTATATTCACACTGACTGATTGCCCTACCTTATAGATTTCCATGCATTCTTATATTAAAATTGGGTAATGAAGAGGCAAAGAACTCCTTGATTTTGCATATCCTAAATATGTTTGTGCTTGTGTTTGTATGGATGAATTAATTAATGCATTTGTGATGTGTCATATTCTGATGGCAATTCAAAAAGGTTTCATCTTCTCGAATTACGGGATCTGTGGGTGTGAAGAAGGCATCAAAAGGAGATACCATTTTTTTTTATAATGCAAGAAATTCTCCAGGGCAGTATGATTTATCAAGAATTAATCATTTGCATAGTAGTTTTGTTCCTGAAGATGTTCCTGATGCTGCTTCCGAGAAAGATCTGGTAGGTTCCCCCCTCCCTGTTTGGTCTTGGGGTGACAGGGTAGGGGGAGATTGATCTGTTAGGATTTATAATATATTGATTTTAGTGTTCCTGTCCTGTATGATGCTGATACTGAAATCCATCTGTATATTCCAGGGTAACGAGTTTTTCAAGCAGAAAAAGTTTAAGGAAGCTAGAGACTGCTATTCAAGGAGCATTGCCTTATCACCAACAGCTGTAGCATATGCAAATAGGGCAATGGCCAATATCAAGCTCAGAAGGCAAGCTTATGTTTTGTTAATTTATTTTTAAAGAATTCTGGCTTACTCATCAAAATATTCACAAAATGGTGGATTTTATCATTAGTGGGATTTTAAATAAAAGAAAATAATTTTTTCCATTTACTGTCAGTTGTTATATGGTCTATCACCTGATTGATTCTCTTGAAGGGATCTTCTTTTTCTAAAGTTGATATGTTTTTTTCCTCACCTATTTTGTGTCACTAGATTCCAAGAGGCTGAGGATGACTGCACAGAGGCCTTAAATCTTGATGATCGTTACATAAAAGCATACTCACGAAGAGCAACAGCTAGAAAAGAACTTGGAAAAATTAAAGAATCAATGGACGGTGTGTTAATATCCAAGCAATATACTTGTCAATTATCCTAATATAAAAACATTCTGATTTGTTGACTCTCCCATTTGCTTAAATCGCAGATGCTGAATTTGCCTTGAGGTTGGAACCAAACAATCAAGAAATCAAGAAACAGTATGCTGATGCTAAGTCTTTCTATGAGAAAGTAAGCACATCAATATTTCCAGTGTTGCTATATGACTATCACAAAAAGGCATAATTTTAATAACTTACTATTTTCCATGAACAATACACTAAGGAGTGCCTATATCAGGTTGCATGGAATTATTAGGTTTGAACTTATGGTACATAACCAATAACCAATTTACATACTGGCACCTAAAGCAAACTAGCAAAGTAGATTAAATAGTGGTAGATGTAGCATAAAACCAAATGAATTGATGGCTTGAAGTAAGGTTCTATAATGTTAGGGCCTTTGATTTAGTAAAATCAGGACAGAGTAAAGAACTATGATGTTACTATGTTAGCAAGACTTCTTACCGAAAAGAAAATATTGCTGCTTGAAAATCTAAGAGTATTGATATAACTGTTTTCCTTGACTGACAAACCATTGATGGTGGTAAATTTTGAAGTCTGATGTTTGTGAGCAAATGTTATTGCCAGTTAATGTGGTCGGTACCAGACATTTGTATTGATAGACCTGCAGGATTAAAACTCTTTTTGGATGGGTCCAAGGAGTAGAAGACCTTACCAGTGTGTACCTGTAGACCTAAGACAACTAGAGCATTATTGTAACTAGGATGGAAACATGAAGGTAGCGAGGGGAAGTTAGTTATATAGAGAGAGTATAGATGAGAGACAATGCCATTTATTTATTGACCAAGCTTTGCAACACTATGCCATTTATTAACTATTATGGTTTTGTGTCTACTTTTCCCCCCACGTTCTCTGTTGCGTAGATTAATGTTTTTCTTTCTTTTTTAAAATCTCTGTTGTCCAGGATATTCTTCAGAAAGCATCAGGGGTTCTGAGAAGCACTGTACAGGGAACTCAAAAAGTGGGGAAGTCAGAGGAAAAAGTTAATGGAGACAGCATCCACCCCATTTCACATAGTACTCAAAAGTCTGGACTAGCTGAAGTTCATCATCATAAAAAGGTACAAAGAAGTAGAGTTTTAATTAATATCACATTTCAAGATATATTGTTATGTTTATGGTTGAGGGTATTGAATGCTAGTTTGTTTGGTGTTTTTCATGTAAATGTAGTCCACCCTAAAGTTTGGCTATGTTTTTGAAAGGATAATGAACGGAAAATACTTGTTAAAGAATCACTCTTAACAGAGGATGTTGATAGCAGAGAAATAAAAGCCAGAAGCAGGCCTCAATCACAAGGAGATGATGGCTCTAAGGGAGGTTTGAGTGCAAGCAACAGTTTGGAGCAGGTTAAATATCTTGAAATCCTTCCCTCTTTGTGAAGTAATCTGGTTCCAGTGCATATTTTAGTCCTGCTAGAAGCATTTTTTTTTTCGTATCTTAAAAAATGCAGAAGTATTTTTTATGTTCTTCATGAGTTCTTATTTAAATATGAATTATCCACATTATGTTCTTTTGGAGCTTTGTTAAAAACATCTCTGTATTTTTACTATTTTTTTTATTCTCAGTAAGTAGTAGAAATAAAATAAAATTTAGGGTTTTGGGGCTTTTAAATGATATATTTAAGCATTGTATACTTTCAATTGATATTTTGGTTTTACCTCTACAAATTTTTTGCAGGTATACTTACTTTTTTCTATTGTAGTTCTGCAATTTTTCATGTCAGTAATTGTGCATAACTGCATATTCCCATTTGTATTCCCATTTTACATGATTTTGTTCTCTCTCTTTTTTTTTTATCAGAGAAATCACAGAATTACCAAGCCAGAAATGAAAGCTTCTGTTGAACAGCTTGCTTCTCGCGCTGCTTCTAGAGCCATGTCTGAAGCTGCCAAAAACGTAACACCTCCAACTACAGCTTATCAGTTTGAGGTCTCCTGGAGAGCATTTTCAGGTGATCTTGCTCTGCAGGCTCGTCTATTAAAGGTGTACAACTTTTTTCGGTTCATTTTTAATTTGATTATATTGTCAATTTCTAGCATATTTGGTATTGATTAGAGCAAGAGATGCCATTTTATGCTTAAATTTCTGGTGTTCGGTGCTCTGCTTCATGTTATAATGAACAGCTTTTCTTTTTTGTATGTTAGGCTATATCTCCCCATTAATTGCCGAAAATATTCAAAAATGCCTTGTCTTCTACCATACTAATTGAGATCATCAAGTGTCTTGCATCTCTTTTCACGTAAGTAGTCATCTCCAAAAGTAAATATCATTTTATTGTTTGAGCTTTAATCATGATAGTGAATTTTCTCTTTTGGCAGTGAAGACATGGATCTGGTTGTCAGTTATTTGGAGCATTTGACCAAGGTACCAAGATTTGATGTGATTGTAATGTGCCTTTCATCAACAAATAAGGATGGTGCGTATTTTTTATAATAGTAAATTCTAAGTGTTTCTGTTGGCCATGCCTTTTGAAATGTCTTGAAAGTTTAAAGGTCTCAGAAGATAAACACATAAAGGTAGAAGAAAGAGGAAAGATAAGTAGGTAGGAGGAATAGGGGTCTCTAATTTAGAGAGCATGAGATGGTTAGAGAAGAAAGGGATGAAGATACAACATGTATAATACCTTTCCAGCAGGAAAAGGAAAAGGTTAACCCATTGAATTTGGTTACCACCACCATTGCATGTGGATTATATATAACCACTAAGTCTTTCTAGACCTTCTAAGCAGTAGAAAACTCTAACTTTAATCAGACAACTTATGATGGTTTATGACTAGGATAAGCCAAAAGTGGTTGTGTATATGCAATTATGCATGGATGACCATATACATTTCTTAGCCAGGTAGCAAAGTTTTAATATAAAAGCAACTATATTCTTGTAATATAGTCGATCCTTTTAACCTCTGTTCTCCTCCCTACAGCAAGAAAATGAAGATAAAATAAACGGAAGAAAGTGAAATTAGGGTCTCCGGTAGTGACGCACCCTAATTAATCATGCAGGTTTATTGTTATGACTTAAGCTCACAAAGAGGGCTTAGTCCAAAATCTAACCAAGAGTTTCACTGTTTCATGGCTTAAGTTACCACATTGAACTTCCTTATTTACTCAATGTGGGGACATATCATTTACCGTTAGGTGATTAGTGAATTTTGTGAGTGCAAATAAGTTACTACTTTTTCTTTTGTTAGTATCAAGAAGACTTTGATCTAGTTTCTAAAATCAAAGATGACACATGGATTTTTTTTGTAACCCTTAATGGAGGCTATTTAATGTTGGGTAGAACATCAACATGTCTTCATTTGATTTGGGAATTTGATGACAAGGATTTAAGAAACTTAATGTTTTGTCTTATTAGTATGTCCCTTGGTTGGTTGCGGAGTTGCTTAAAATCAAAATGAAAGGTTCCTTTACGGTGGTGCTATTTAAAGCTAATGGTTATCATTGCCAGGTTTGTCAATCTGATTGATAAGTTGGTTACATTTTGTGCGGACATACGCAAGATCTGGGATGAAGTGTTCAGCGGAGAGGCAACACCAATTGAGTATGCAGAGATTCTGGACAACCTTCAATCAAAGTTCGGCCTTGGACAGTGACATCTTCCCCTGTGTGTTTTAATGTTTTTTTTTCCTCGGTGGATCCTCTCCCTTGCGCAACTATCTTCACTTGTAAATTATTATTCTATTGAAATGTTTGAGCATTATTGACGGTCAACTTGATCCATCTTTAAGCGTTAGTTGATAATGAGGAAATGGGAGGAAAAAGAAAAACAAAAGGCTCATGTGTAGTGCTTGAGGCTGAGGGTCCAGTACGTTTTAATGGTTTTTTCCTTCAGAATTTGGGTCTTCTAAAATGAGGAAAAGTAAAGGAAGTAATTTTAGTTGATAATGAGAAAATCAACATTTTAATACATCTATAATGTATTTGCACATAATATCAACCTTTGATTTTGTTATCAGTCATACTTATTTTACTCTTTTAAAAGTGAGTTGCTTTGTTAAACCTGTTCCTTCATATGATTTCAAGCCATTTCGTCTCTTCTGATGGGATCTATGCACGGATTTAGAGGATGTTCAAGCTGTGGTTAATTAATTCACTTGAGAATTTGGATGACTTGGATGCTTGTGTTGCACGGACTGTGATGGATAGTGTAGAATTATAAAAATAGCTCGTCCCACTCATGAGCGAAGGACAGTTTTTCAAATTGTTGTCTTACGAGTGTGGGACCATTTGGGAGATGGAGTCATAAAACTTAGAAGGCCATGTTACAAGTGGCTGGTTTATTTTTCTTATTTTCTTCAAAATTATTTAATCTAGACTTCGTATTTGTTAGGTTACTTTGGGGCCCAATGTCTAAAGTCATTCGAGGCCCACAACCATCAATCCATGAAATTGTGAGTGATGAAATCATACCATATGGGTGTCAGTCAGGCTGTGGTGAGTAGATTCATGAAAAAGTAATCGGAACTAGGATCTCCTTGGACCCCATGGTAGTTTAAACAGATAGTCAACAAAAGCTTTTGAGCCTCCCCCTTGACCAATCAACTTTCTTCTTTGACATAGTTTAATTAAAAAAGAGTTTTATTTTTTTATTTGTAGGAATTGAATTCAAGTGTGAAAAAATTTATAATAACTCACCCAATACTCAATTAATTAAGCTAGACCTCTAGTTTAAAAAGAGTATTTTGTTTTCGTTTTAAAAAAAAGGGTTTGAAGTCAGAAAACCTGGTGAATGTGAACAGGTATGAATAACCTAAAAAATTAGTAACTTTTATTTTATTAATTCTTATATAAAATTTCGAAAATAAAATAAAGTGATGTTATTGTAATTAAAAGTAAAAAAAAATGAAAATAAAAAATAACTTATTGATTATGCTGCCCTTTAGATGATCAAAGAATTGGTAAAGAAATCAAGAATCGATCGAGTTTAGTGGAAAAAGGCAGCTTGGAATTTCCTATTTAACTAAATAGTTTTAAGATAAATTGACTTATTAACCATTTTTTTATCTTGCAGGGTATAAATATAACACTTTATGCTAATTTAAAATTCAATTAATTAATTTTATACTAAATTACTATTCAATAGATTATTGTTAAATACAGCCCAATTATAGTTAGATTAATAAATTATGATTCAGAATTTTTATCGGTTAAATGATTTGTTTCGTAATTTTTAAAACCTCAATTAAACAAGCATTATTAAAACATTCATTTTCCTTAAGCAACTCAACGCATGCTATGTGAAAGATTATTGTCGCATGTTATGTGGTACAATACTAATATTATCTTGAACTTTAATCATCTTATTTGTTTTGTATAATTATAAGATAAGAATATTTTTTCTCGGGTATGAAATGAATCACTTCCAAAAAGTTCATTACTCTAGTCCAAAATACTATTAATTCAGCATGGGCTCAACATGGTAATTATGTATTATGATTACTAATTAGTTCTGAATTTAATGAAATGACGGCTGCTAAAAAGTGTTGTGTACATAATTAATAAACTACTACCAGACAATGTAAAAGAATACTTTTCAATTAAAATATCTTTGTTGGATCAGCAATTATAGACATTAAATCAATTCAAGCATTAAATAGTGGGTTTTGTACTTATGGTCGTTTGATTGAAGAACATTGTGTTTTTTTTTTTTAATTGTGCACAATAAAGAGTTAGAGTACCGAGTCAATATCTCAAAGTTAAAATTCTCAATTCCTTAGACAGTATTCATAAATTTGCTTCATTGACAAAAATTAATAGGAATAAATAGTCTTTAATTCTGAAATCATTACCAGTCAAATTAATAGATTAAAAAAATCGTTTAATTGCAAATAAAATCATTCATAACATTCAAAATAGTAATAACAAATTAAAAAAGAAAAAAACTATTAAAGAGAAAAATAAATAATACTCAAATATTTGTGTAAAAAAGAAAAAAAAAACCTGCAATTATCTATGTAATAAAGACGGTAAAAAAGAGTAATTAAGCCAAAAAATAATAAGAAAATAATGTCATTACTTCACAATAATATTATATATAGAGTGGTTTTTTCAGAACCTAAAAAAGTAACAAATAACGTTTAAATGTCATTATTTTTTACAACTAAGTTTTCTTAAATGAAAATAATTACCCTAATATTTAAATATCACAGATAATATTTTTTAAAAAAATAAAAAAGTTAGAGGAACTGACGTCCCCTAACCCTATAAGTAAGTTCATCTGGATCATTGAGTAAGTCTTAAAAAAATTACAAGAACCATTAAGGATAACTTGTGAACTTCACATGACATAAATATATTTGTTTATATCTTGACATTATTTTGAGTCAAATTTAATTCAGTCGATTGGAATTTAATAATGACTTTTACTTTTGGTAATTTTTTGGTATATATATATATATATATATATATATATATATATATATATATATATATTATAAATATTGAAATATTTAGAATCAATCCATATAAAATTTTACGTATTTTTTTTTTGTCAAAAAATATAAATGTGTGTTATTTTGACTCGGAGTCAAATTAAAAAGATTCGATCATGTGTGAATGTTAAAATTTTTGTCACGTGTTAATTAGAACTTGATTTGTTAATCCACTGGCCTTGACGCGAAGAATTTGATCTTTCGAACTCAATTCCAAACCCAAAATATTATAGATTTATATTTTGTGAGGACAAAAGAATACTTGAAATTTCACGATAGATTTCAAACATTTTGATCTTTATTGGAAATAAAAATATATTTTAACTTTTTTTATTTTATAAATCCACAAATTTAATGATTCGATCCACTATTGTGATAGAAAGTATATATTTTTTTTTCATTATGTTTTTTTATTCATAGATTTGATAGAAAAAAATATACAAACTAATCCAACTCAAATAAATTTTTTATTTCGATTAAATAACAGATTTAATCAAATCTCATCTAATTCTATCCCTGTACACTCTACAGAAAAGAATGCATAGTCCATGTGCATCGTATTGTGGTCTCGTGTTACGCTTGTGGATGGCATCGCCGTTTTCCAAATAAGTCAATAAGTTCGGTGCTTGCCCTCATGGTCATGGCTGGTTGTAATAAAAAAAAAATACACATCACACAATTATTATAGTCGTAGAGGCATAAATTCAGCACCTAGGTAAATGCTTTTGTTTGGCCCTTTTCGGTTACTATATATTTATTTCCACGGCCGTATTGAAATCAGATTTTCCCCCTTAAGTCCCAACATTTCAAGTCATGTGGGCAGAACATTTTCCAAGCTCCAACAACATGTGCACTGATTATTTCTATATACACATAGATCCGTTGGCTGGCATCACCATTACTCGGTTCTATTTTCTAATCTTTGTAACAAAATGATTAAAAAGTAACACGATCTATTTAGTTAATGTCATTAAAATTATTCAAGATAATATCTAAATTCGTTTATCGACAAAAATAAATTTTTGTCTATCTTTATTTATTTTTTATCGAATTTCAAACTAGTTAGTATTTCTTTCCTTGATGAAAAGAGGGTTAAGAATAGTATTATAAAAAATTGGTTTGGGTCGACCTAATTAAGATCCGGTGATCTCATCGGACTAATGTTATTGGACTATTTATGTATCTGACTAGAGATGACCTCAATTTTGAGAGAATCCAACAACATTGATTGTTATTTTAGATTTTAAAATATGGATGAATTTTTTTAATCAAATAATATTAATTAATATTTATATATAATAAATATATATATAATTTTAATTTTTTTAATACATACCAAATCAATTATTAACCTACCACTTAAACCATTAACCAAATACCTCAATCAGATAAATTGGCGGACCAATTTTCATAACATTCGTAAAGACATAAAAAAATGTCATTAAAATGTTAGTCAACAAATTAATCAATAAAAACCATTAAAAGTTACCCATAAATAAAATTGTTACTACTTGTTAGTTCTTAATGAATAAAATATTTGTTAGCATTTGACCATTTGTGATAACTATTAATTACAGATATTTCAATGAGTCTTTGTGTTAAATTATATTATAATTACACCGCATTGATGAGGATTTGTCAGTAATTATAGATATTTCAATTAAATAACTTTGCGCGTGTTGTCCACTTACCATGGCACTAACATTCCTAGAAATGGTAACCCCCAAGGAGAGTTCAAAATAAAGTTTCATTATTCACCAGTAGTACTGAAAAAAAATTGTAACATTAGTTTCCACAAGCGTGCAGTGGGAGTTTTTCAAAAAAAATTTCTAACAACGATCAAAATTTCAGTTGTTATGTTTATGTGTGTTGCAAGTTCTGACACGGTTTGAAACGGCAATGGCATAGGTACACTTTTTACAGCCAAAGAAAAAAAAGGAAAAGGAAAATGAATTTGTGTTCCACCTGACACAATCACGTGATCTCCCTCATCCAACAACATAGTCTCACCTTGTCTTGAGTTTTGACTCACGCGCCATCTTAGTTTTGTTTTGTGTTCCTTTTGCTGTTATTCGCTGTCGTTGATTGTTACTATTCACACACTTGCCCTCACTCACTGTGTGTAAGGCTTCACCTTCCCCTCCCAGATCTTCTTCCATAGGTGCAAGGTGTTATTCTCATCTTTCTTCTCTTTCACTTTGTTTTTTTTTTTGGTTTCTCTCTTCTCTAGAATTATTGATGTCTGTTTCTCACCTTTGATTCTGGCTGTTAATTGTTATCACTAGGAAATTTTTTGGTGTGGTTGGTTTCTTTCTTTACAGTGTGTGTGTGTGGTTGATTCTGCTTTGTTTATTCCTTTCTTGGTGGTTTGGTTTTCTCTTGTTTGTGTTTTTCATTTTGAAATTTGAAAAGCTGGACATGTTTGTATTGTAGCTGTTTATTGTATGAATGTTTTCGGTTTCAATGTGCTTTCATTTTGGCTTTCGGTTGTTACTGGCTCTTTCTTTTTTGGTTGAGTAATTATTAGGGCTTTTGTTTTTTTGCTGGTTGATTTTGGGTTTTTTGTTTGGATATTTTAGCTTGGTTTGTTCTGAATTTGGCCACATTTTGCTCTGGTTCTTGGAATTGCAGGAAATGGGTGTCATCTCTCGGAAGATCTTCCCAGCATGTGGGAACATGTGTGTTTGCTGTCCAGCTTTGAGGTCAAGATCACGCCAGCCAGTCAAACGATACAGAAAACTGCTTGCTGATATATTCCCTAAGTCCCCTGTACGTGTTTTGTGGCTCTTTTTCCTTGATAATTGAAATAGTAATCTCATTGAACTCTTTTCTCCAGTATGACCTCATAGGAAACAAATTTTTCGTGGAATCTAGTATTTATAGTGCCATTATATCCCCACTGGAAGTAGAAAAATATTTTTTCTCTTTTGCTAAGCGAACAATTTGAAACTTCTTGTGTCTTCTGTGCATTGCTGTGGGCTTATTATTTGGTCAAAGCTTATATACAGTTCCTTAGGTTCTTTGGTGCTCTTCTTCATCAATTAGAATCGAAGTTTCACCTCAATAATCTCTTAATAAAGGTTTGCATTAAAGATCAACATAAATTACCGAGTTGAAATTCCAATTTTGATTGAAGAATAGCACCAAAAGCACTTAAGGAACGGTATCTAAGTTTCGTCCTTATTGTTTTCAGTTATTCCTTGTTCTCAATGGAAAGAAAATTTTTATGCTTGATTATATGGCAATATCTTTTCACTTTACCCTCATTTGTACATGAAGTAGAACCCTAGGCCCAGTTTTCATGTTTTAATTTATTCTTCTCAGGATGAGTCTCCAAGTGAAAGGAAGATTACCAAATTATGTGAATATGCTGCAAAAAACCCTTTCCGGATTCCAAAGGTATTTTATTATTTTATTTTGCATGTGTATTGGTAATTTCTTCTTTAAACAAAGAAGAGGAAATCAGATATGCTTGAATTAGTTGTATCCATTGATGAAGTTCACTATTTCTGCTCTTTCTGCTAGATAGCAAAATATCTTGAAGAAAGGTGCTACAAAGAACTCAGATATGAGCACATCAAACTGGTCAATATCATAGCAGAATCCTTCAACAAGTTGCTTTCCATTTGTAAGGTGCAGATGTAAGTTTCTCATGATTAATTAGCATATGTTTCCATGTTCTGTTGGTGGTGCACTGGAATCAAACAATTGATATGTTTTGGATTCTTTCCATTATTTCTTTATGATAATGTATTGATCTCCACTGGCTAGTTTTTATGTGATTCATCTTCTAAGTTTTTTATCTGCCTCTTGCATATTCCAGAGCGTATTTTGCTGTTGATGTGCTTAATGTAATTTTGGAGCTCTTGAGCTATTCTAAGGATGAGACCATTCAGACACTTGGTTGCCAGTGCTTATCAAAGTTCATCTACTGTCAGGTGAATTATACAATCCAAAAACCCTAAGATACCTATTGGCTGCTTGCATTTGTGGCTTATGCATGATTGTAATTGAGTTAGATCAATATTCTCTTGGATTTTTGTACTTGGGAACAGAAAAAAACTGCAGACAATGTCTCTGTATACAACCAAAATTGAGTTTATATACTAGTATTCTAGTAATTTTCAAAAGAGAGTTGTTTGATAATTGTTAAGATGTCACACGTTGGTTAGTAATATGGTTGGAATACTCCTAATAAGACTTAGTCAGTCCTGTTCCCTTTAGCTAATTTTTGGGAGTGAGTTAAGCTCAACCCCCATGTCTAATATGGTATCTAAATCTATTCAGTCTTAATGTTGGGTGCTCTAGATGTCCAATCTTGGGTTAGGGGGTGTATTAAGATGTCAATTGAGCTAGCTTTTGCAAGTGAGTTAGGTCTGGTCTGTTTTTAATAATAACTATAGGTCCTTCCTTGGGTGAAATTCAGCCTTTCAAAAATGATTTATTGATTGGTTTTCCTCCTCCTACTTTCTTTGAACCTATAAATTAGCTGATGTCAATTTGCCATGCATATTCATTCTATTGACATCATGAAAAAAAAACAGATGGATGCTACTTATACTCATAACATTGAAAAGTTGGTGCCGAAAGTGTGCATGCTATCACGGGAACATGGTGAAGCATGTGAAAAGCGCTGCTTGAGGGCATCAAGCTTGCAATGCCTTTCAGCAATGGTAATTGGTGCCTCATTTTGATATCCATTGTGCTTATGATGTTTTGCATTTATGTTCATCGTGTTCTGATTGCTTTCCAATGTTTATTTTCACGTAAAATTTCATGGTTGCAGTGAGTTTTACTGTTGTTTCAGAGTCTTTTAGGAGTCAGGGCATTGTTTATTTGACTTCTTTTTCTCTTGGCAGGTTTGGTTTATGGCCGAATTTTCACATATTTTTGTAGATTTTGATGAGGTATGTTATAAAATTAAAGATGCTCCCCATTGAAATCATTGTAGCCTTTTATTGAAGCTTCCTTACATATGCAATTGTAAATGGTTCCCCAACTTTGAATCATTATTGTTGGACTAGGCATATCTCTGATAATACTGAGGTGAAAATATAATGAAATAACTTTTTAGATGGAAATATCTGGGAATTCAAATCATCCAAGGTTTTGTGATGCTTTCATTTTCATGACTAATAAGTGATAACCTATTTGTCATGAAAGTTTGATGTTTGCACTAATGGGTAAGTAGGAATTAAACCCAACACGCCTGTCGCTACAATTATACTATATTTTCTTTGATCAGTAAATGCTTTAAAATTTGCATAGCGAATTTGTTTTCTCTCTTCTGTCAGATATCATCACTAATTGGTTAATTCATTCAAAATGTAGATTGTTCGTGCCACTTTAGATAACTATGAGTGGAGTAGACAAAATGAAGAAGCTGATGTCAGGGCAGAGGCACATCATAATTGGGTGGATGAGGTTATCCGGTGTGAAGGTCGGGGTGGTTCAGTTATTGGTAATGACAATCGCTCTAGTTGCTTGATCATCCAGCCACGACCAGAAATAAAGGGTCCTTCCCTTTTAACTGGGTATATGTTTTTCAAGAGTTAGTGTAGGCCATTTATTTGCTGTTTTATCTGTGTAATCAGTCTGTTACATGGCTTTTAATCACCATTTGGTCCCCTTTTAATTTGTTTTTTATTATTATAGAGAAGAAATTGAAAAACCAGAAATATGGGCTCAGATATGTATTCAAAGAATGGTTGAATTAGCCAAGGAAAGCACAACTATGCGTCGTGTGCTGGATCCAATGTTTGTCTACTTTGATTCTAGACAACATTGGGCTGCTCAGAAAGGGTTAGCAATGATAATTTTATCAAGGATGGCCTACTTCATGGAGAACTCTGGTATTATTCTCTCTTACCACTTTTGTCTCAATTAATTTTCACAAATAAATCATCCAGTGGATGTATTGTCAAATTCCATGTTTACTTTAAAGATGTGGATTTCATGATCTTGAAAATTGAAACAGTCATGAGCTATGAATAATACTATAATAATACTATACAAGGGTCTTTCGTGAAATCTTCAATTTGTGTTCCATAATCATGTTTTTCTTTCTTCTGGCCTTTTTTTTGTACAGGGAATCAGCGCTTAATTCTAGCTTCTGTGATACATCATCTGGACCACAAAAATGTCATGAATGATCCTCAACTTAAGACCTGTGTTATTCAGGTTGCCACATCTTTGGCTATGCAAATTAGATCTGAGAGTGGCTTGGCAGAGATTGGTTTTGTTGGTGTCCTTTGCAGACATCTTAGGAAAAGCCTTCAAGCCTCTAGTGAATTTGGTGGAGAGCAAGAATTGAACTTAAATATCTCACTTAAAAATTCCATTGACGATTGCTTACTATAAATTGCCAATGGGGTAGGCTCATGAATGCAACCCTTGCTCCCAAAATTCTATCAATTGGGTCATTGCATTTGATCAACTACTAAACTACTTTTTCCCTTTTTTTGGTTGGCTAGGTAATTGATGCCCAGCCACTTTTTGACTTGATGGCGATAAACCTAGAAAATATTCCATCCGGTGTTGTTGGTAGAGCAACCATTGGATCTCTGATCATCCTTGCTCGTGCAGTCACTTTAGCATTAAGTCACTTACATTCACAGCAGGTGAGAGGAGCTTGTTGATCCAATATTGTTTAAAGCAAAATGTTTCTCTGCAAGCTGGATTATCTAGTAACATAGTTTACAAAATATGATTATATTGTCATCTATACTAAAAGTTTTACATGTTTGGGAGGATGAGGAGAGGCATTGTCTTGAACATAACTTTGAAATTTGAACAGATGAACTGTTTTTCCATTTTCTTCTTTTGGGAATATTGGAATACTGAATACATCCATTTGATCATTTTATTTATGCTTTGGTGTAGGGATTTCCTGAAGCTCTTCTTGTGCAACTCCTAAAAGTAATGTTGCATTCAGATGTGGAGGCTCGTGTCGGAGCACACCTTATATTTTCCATTCTTCTTTTTCCAAGTTCCTTCCATACGAATGAGATTTCCTCTCTGCGGTCCAGATATGTAGGTCAACACAACAAAAGGCATTCTCATGC
The DNA here is from genome assembly GCF_000004515.6 of Glycine max. Classification (NCBI taxonomy): domain Eukaryota; kingdom Viridiplantae; phylum Streptophyta; class Magnoliopsida; order Fabales; family Fabaceae; genus Glycine; species Glycine max. The sequence continues at coordinate 38,022,151 of NC_038242.2, read as the reverse complement.
TCCATCTGTGTCTGCATCTGCTTCAATTACAGCTTTACTTGAAAAGCTCCGCAGAAACAGAAACACCAAGGCAGAAAATCATGTGAATATTGTTCATGATCAAGAAAGGGATATTGTGGCAGAAGACTGGAAGCAGGGCTGTGGCTTAAAGAATTCTCCTAACTTTTACAAACTCACTTCTATCATTGATAAGGCTACAGGATCACCAAGTTTGACTGACACAGTAAGTAATTGATTTGATTTCAGTCAATATATGTTTTGCTAATTGTAGTTATTCTTACTAAAATGTTATTTACTTAGTTTTGGTATTGAATGTGCTCTCAGGAACCATATGTTATGAAACTAACTGAAGATCAAATGGCCCAGCTGCTTTCTGCCTTTTGGATTCAAGCCAATCTTCCTGATAATTTACCTTCAATTGATTATGCAGGATTTTCCCTCAAATTCAGCAGGTGAAGATGACACAATCAGTGAAGCATCTGTCTCTGACCTTTCTCGATTTATTCCAAAGATGCCTCTATCACCTTCGGCACCTCATGTTATCAGCATTGGACAACTTATGGAATCGGTACATTATCTGTCTTGCATGTGTGTATGATAAGGCATTTGTGTAATCTTGCCTTTCTCCCCAATTTGGATGAAAGGAGAGAGGGGCAAGCATTTTGAATTAAAAAGACAAATATATCATTGATGGTAACATATAATGTTTGCATATTTATTTAAGGGTGTTTGTATCATTTTACAAATATACTTTTTTCTTTCCTCTCATTTTCTATCCCATCAAATAAGGGGGAAATATTTTCTTTTCTTCTACTTTCCCTTGTGAACCAAATATATAGTGTGTTTGAAATAAATTCATAATTAAAAAAGTCAATTAACTTTTCATGGTGAAGGTGAGACAACAATTTTTCATGGTTTCACCATCATTTTTGTAGTGTAGAATCAATTATGTGTGTTGTCCAAACACACTAAGTGTATGTTTGGGATGAGGCGAGTTTAAGTGAAATGCTTAAAGCTAATTTCCCAGTCTTTTTTTCGTGCCTATTTTTCCAAGCAATGTAAATGGTGTTGGAATGCAAAATGCATACATTTCATTTTTATTCATGATTACTGTTCTACAAGCTCAACAGCCTATACACTGTTTGTAGGCATTAGAGGTAGCTGGTCAAGTGGCAGGAACAGCTATCTCCACTTCGCCCCTTCCGTACAACACCATGGCTAGCCAGTGTGAATCACTCGGTACATGTGCAAGGAAAAAGCTTTCAAATTGGCTGGCCTTTGAGAATCATTACAGCCAAGCACTTGATGATAAATCGTTTTTGGCAATTGCTGATATTAGGAACTCAGCACCTGAGAAGGTTTGATGTGCCCTTATTTGTCATTATTACAGTTATTTTAGAGACAGAAGTGTCCTAAAGGAATCAAAAGTGATTTTTTTTATTATTATTAGAAATGTCTCAGTACACTCCCATAATTTCCAATGCAATCCTATACAATTTTCGATAAAAACTTTCTATTTATTGATTTCTTAACCATGTTTTAAGGACACTAGTTAGCAAGACTCTTCAGAATTTACCGAGGTATGTTCTAAAATAAATCCAACTCTTTAAATACAATGCTGGTATTATTATGGAGATATAAGGTTGACTCAGGGAGGGGGAGAGGTCACGGGTTTGAATTCCCTCAGTTGACATTTCTAATAAAATTAACAAATTAATATTTACTGATAATAAAAAAAATGCTGACATTATTATATTTATACTATTTTTGTAGGTGACAAATGGTGGTGGGCATGCCCAATTGCCAAGGGACCCCATGAAGCTGCCTCCTGCTAGCCCCTTTGACAATTTCCTCAAGGCTGCTGGGTGTTAGATTAGGTGGTTTCATGCTTACATCTTTCTGCTATGTATAGTTCTAATGTTAAATGTTCTTTCCAGACAGGAGTTTCTAGGGTCTGTATCCTTGTAAGGACTAGTAGGTAGTTCCAGTATTTTGACTTCAGTGATCAGTCCTTACAAGGATACAGACTCTCTTCTTTCCTTCACTCAATGCCCACTGTACTACCACTATCTATCAATCGTCTTTATTTTTAGATTTTAAAAATAACACATTTAATATTTTTAGATTTTAAAAAATATTAAATTATTATTATTATTTCATATTTGAGATGCTTAATCAAAATGAACATTTTAAATTACATGAGTAATGTCTTACATGTGTCTATACCTTGAAAATTCCTAACCAAGTTACATGAAAATTATTACAGATTACTTAAAATGAGAAACAAAACTATTCCAATGATGATTGATGTTTCTCGATAATGTCATCAAGATTCTTTAAAGTCAAGTATGCTAGGAACATCAAATCAAATACGAAATCCTGCGCCAAGCCACGACTATATTAGAAATACTAATGTCATGATAATTTTCAAATTCTTGTGTTCTGAACATGAGAATTCAATCATTATTTTAATCTCTATCTATTATATAAACAACATCCTTTCTCTCATACAGTGACACATGTTTCAAACTTTTTTATTTTATTTTATATATTTCAAGGCTTTTTCTTTTTCCCTCTTCAATTTTAAAAGTTTGTGCTTTAAAAGGTTCATTTTCTCTTCTTTAGTGTCAGCAGTTGCAATTCCCTTTTTTTTTAATTTATTTATTACGTAAAAAAATCTCTCCTCAGTGCCAGCAGCTGCAATTACGTTTTCCCTTCTCTTCTCTTTCTCTCTCATGAAATTACGTTTCGACTCTTTCTACTCTTTCTTTTCTTTCTCTGGGTCTGTCACTATCTTCTCTTTCTTTCTCTCTTCCCCTTTCTGTTACTATTCAGAAACTCTATTGTGTGTTGTGTCATTTATTTTGCGTCTTCGTTAATCTTCCGTTCCTCCCTCTTTCTCTTCCTCATCTTCTCTTTTCTTCCGCTTAAGGGTCTTCTTTGTTCGATTTTTTTTTTCACTTTGCTTTTTATATTGCTTTTGACAGAAAAAAGGTGTGACCTTTGTCTTTTTTATTCCTTTTTTTTTGTCTAATTTTTTGTGGTGATTTTTGGGACAGGCTAACGGCGGTGTTGAAGGTCACGACGCTTTGCCCATGCAAGGGCCTTCTTTGCTTGATTTTTTTCCCCTTTGGTTTTTATATTGCTTTGGACAGGAAAAAGGTGTGACCTTTGTCTGATTCTGACGAGGTTCCACGGAAAAAAGGTGTGACCTTTTGCAGCAATATGATTCACGGGGCAGTGTTGAAGAATAAAGGTTCCATTTTTATCTATTTTTTTGTCTAATTTTTTGTGGTGATTTTTGGGACAGGCTAACGGCGGTGCTGAAGGTGACGGCGCTTTGCCATGTAAGGGCCTTCTTTGTTCGATTTTTTTTCGCTTTGGTTATAATATTGCTTTGGACGGGAAAGAGGTGTGACCTTTGTCTAATTCCGACGAGGTTCCATTTTTATCTATTTTCCCCTTTGACAGAAAAAAGGTGTGACCTTTCACAACAATATGATTCGCAAGGCAGTGTTGAAGAATAAATGTTCCATTTTTATCTATTTTATTCCTTTTTGTTGTCTAATTTTTTGTGGTGATTTTTGGGATAGGCTAACGGTGGTGCTGAAGGTGACGGCGTTTTGCCATGCAAGGGCCTTCTTTGTTCGGTTTTTTTTTTCCGCTTTGGTTTTTATGTTGCTTTGGATGGGAAAAAGGTGTGACCTTTGTCTGATTCCGATGAGGTTCCATTTTTATCTATTTTCCCCTTGGACAGAAAAAAGGTGTGACCTTTCGCAACAATATGATTCACATGGTACTGTTGAAGAATAAAGATTTCATTTTTATCTATTTTATTCATTTTTTTGTCTAATTTTTTGTGGTGATTTTTGGGACAGACTAATCGCGGTGCTGAAGGCGACGACGCTTTGCTGGATTTGTTCTTTATTTTTGAGAATATTTGTGATTTTATATTTTCCCAGGACACTCCTCTTTTCTGGAAGACTAAAAGTGTCATTTTTATCTTCCACCACGAATCTATTCCAAGCACACTATTGTTCTTATTTTTTCCCGAAACCTAATCAATTTTTTTGCCTCATTTTTTGTGGTCGATTTTTGGGACAGTTTGTAATGTTGTTGTAAATCTAACATGTTGAGGCAATCCTTCACAAGGCAATAGAACATTGTCCTCCAAACCTGTGTTGTTTCATCCTCTGGCATAGCCTTTAGTGGTACCTTCTTTCTTTCACTCTATTCTATGTCTTTGGGAATTTGTTAATGTTGTTGTCATAGCTGTAGTGTTTTGAATTGGTTAGTTTTTGTGATTTGTAACCCTTTTTTTGTTTCATGAGCTCGATATTATTGGTTTTGAATTTAACAAGAAATTTTTTTTCAAAGGTTGGATTTTTGTTTCTGTTTCAGATTCTGCAGTGTGATAGTTTGTGGGAGATTTGGATTTTATCTGCTGTGATTTTCTTTATTAAAGTTCTGTTTTTCTTGCAATTTTTATTATAACCTTAGATTGTTTCTTAACAGGATGGTGAAGCTGCATCTGAGGAGGTGACAAACAGTTACCATGTTCTGAGACAAATAGAGTGATGATGACCCCATTTTGATTGATGGAGAAATTTTTATGTTACTTTGTTTTAACAATTTAAAGTTGTAATTTAATCATTATGATTTTCAGGCAATGCATTTTATTGTTTACAATTTGCTGAAAAAACGTAAATTGAAAACACATTTTTAATATTACTTACAATGAGTTATTTAATATTAGTAATTTTATTGATTTCACTTTGATATAAAAATATTTTTTCCATTAAAAGTATGATATGATCTTTTCGTTTTGATAATAATGAAGTTACGAAAATTGATTCCAGTATTATAAACTCTCTCATTCTACTTCTAACTGTTTTTCCTCTTTAAATTTAGAATCAATTGTGGGTAAAATTTTCATAATTTTATGGATCATATACTTGAAAATATATTATTTATGGTATAATAATATTATTAAGTGTGCAATGATGGCTTATAAGCAATTGTTATTATATAAACAATTACTTCATATTATACACTTCAATAATAAATAAAAAAATTTAGTAACTTTATTCAACATTAAACAACTCATGTAAATATCCCATTAAAATTCCTCTAAGCAATCAACCCATATCTAAAATTAATAGCAAATTTGATTATATTAATGAGCCTGTTTTTACGTTATTTCACACCGTATTGTACAATTCCTTTATTTGTGGGATTTATTTCTCACACGATAATTCATTAAATTATAGAATGGATTTTTACCTATGTCTAGATTTTAGATAAATTAAAATTTTATTGATAAAACCTTTTCAATTGTGGCCAATATCTTACTACGAATAATTCCGACAACTTCGGGAGAAAAAAGGACATTCACTTATTACAGAGATGGTACGATTTGATTCTCATCATCTATGTTTTGCCAATTGAGAAATCCTAATCCTATTATTCAATTTGAGCCCATCACCAATAGCATACCTAGATTATAGATATGAAAGAATATTTTTGGTAAAAGTAATTATTGATAATTTGTAATAAACGATTCGACTCTTACTACAAATCCATTTGTTTGGATAAAACCCAGCTCACTAAAAATGAAACAAAAACATTAGAAAAATTGAAAAAACCTTTCCATTAATAGGTACTTGGCAATTAATTTTAAATATTCTGTTGGAGTATGAAAATGGTCATGATCTTCAAATTAATAAGAGTATTCCATTAAGATATGAAAATAATCATAATATTATGTTACTTAACAATCAGCTTTAAATATTATACTGTCAATCTTAATATATTATTAAAACCAACTTCAATTTCGTATTCCTAATTATGTAATCATTTTTCCTTTAATCAAACAAATCATTATAATAAATTCATTATTTTAAAATTTGAATATTAACATAAGATTAATGTTTCAAACGGAAAAAATATAATTTAAATATATCAAAGATTAAAATTAAACTTTTAGAATTCAGTTTATTCGAATTAACCAAATAATTAGATTATAAAAGATTATAGTGAACCAACTTCAATTCAAATTAGTAGGTACTTAGAAATCAATATTAAATATATTATTAAAACCAACTTCAATTTTGTTGTTATGTTTCCCGTAATCACGACCAATTTATCAACGTTTAATTAATAAGCATATTTTATTAGTATTTTTGTTAATTTTTATTTTGAATTAATAGCTACTTAACAATCAATTTTAAATGGTCTATTGTTAAGATATGAAAATAATCATGATTTTCAAATTAATAATCATATTCTGTTAGCACATGAAAATAATGATAACTTAGACGTTAACTTATTCCTAATTAATATATACTTAACAATTAATTTTAATTATTACACTGTCAATTTTAACATGTTATTAAAACCAACTTTAATTATGTATTTGTTTTTGTCGTAATCATGTTCAATTTGTTAACATTTAATTAGTAAGCATATTTTGTTCATATTTTTGTTAATTTTCATTTAACTTGAACTACAATTGTCAGCCAAAGATAAAAAATAACATACATGAATCAATTTGTTCCATTCTAGAAAATAACTAGAAAATAATTATTACAATTGTTAATATTAATGAATTTTATTTCACATTTATTATTTAATATTAATGAATGTTATTAAAACTAGCTCCAATTTTGTATTTGTTTTTGTCATAATTGCGGTCAATTTATTAACGTTTAATTAAAAAACATATTTTATTCGTATTTTTGTTAATTTTCATTTCAAAATAACAGATGCTTAACAATCAATTGTAAATATCTTGTTAGCATAGGGAAATAATCATAATTTTTTAACTGATTAACATATTATGTTAAGATATGAAAATAATGATAATTTAGACGTTGACTTATTCTTACTTAGTAAATACTTAACAATCAATTTTAAATATTACATTATTAATTTTAACATATTATTAAAACCACCTTTAATTTTGTATTTGATTTTGCCGTAATCATGGTCAATTTGTTAATGTTTAATTAAGAATTTTCATTGCAGGGTTATAGAAAATCAACATCTTTGTGTCGCCTTATTTTAAAATTAAAAATAATCCTTCAACTGTTTAAACATGTTTAATTTTATAATTTGAAAAACACTTGAATTAAAGATCATTTTAAATATATTCAAATAATTAAATTATTATTTTAAATACTTTAGATAATATGAGTCACCAATATTAATCTTTTAAATATGAATGATTTTGAAACTTTCAAATCAAATGAATAACTTAAATTATTTAGAAAAGATAAATAGTCAGATTAAAAAAATCAAATTCATCATTTATCCTTCTAACCAGCGGTTTGGTCACCTCTAAAAATTCATTTGCACATGAAATTTTAATTTTATAATAGCAAGGCTTCGGTTGTTTTTCCAAAAAGTTAGACGTAAGTTTAAGAACTTTAATAGAAATATATACAAATACTAAACAAACAGACTCTTCATCCTCTAATTAAAAGCAAATACTATTATTAATCCTTGTATACTCTCTAAATTAATTTTAATAATTTAAGTTGCAAATGGTATTTTTTAAAATATGTTTGTTTGAAACATTTACATTAATCCTAATATTTTAGGAGACTTTGTACTAATTTTAAAGAATAAAAAACTACTCTTTTTAAAATAAAAAAAGGCTCAACATTAGGTGCATGTGATTTTCAAAGGGGTAAACAAATAGAGGGGTAATAAATAATAATAAAATTAGGTACATGTGATTTCTATCACAAATTCCATGAAAACATTAAAATCATACTTTATTCCTTACATGCAACTCAATATTAATTTTACGCTAATTTACTGACTTCAATTAACAAACATATTTTATTCGTATTTTTATTAGTTTTTATTTCAAATTAACAGGTGCTTAACAATCAATTTTAAATATTCTGTTAAGATATGAAAATTATCATAATTTTAAAATTAATTATCATATTCTACTAGGATATCGAAATGATGGCAATTTAGGCGTTGACTTATTCCTAATTAGTAGGCACTTAACAATCAATTTAAAATATTACACTATCAATTTTAACATGTTATTCAAATCAGCTTGAATTTTGTATTTGTTTTTGCTATTATGATCGTCAATTTATTAACGTTTAATTAATTAGCATATTTATTTGTATTTGTTTTTTCCATTATGTTACACCTTATTCTTTTGTTTCCCAATGTTTGCCATGACCAATTTCATTGAATCAAAAATATACTTTATGACCCCAATCATTATGCTTAAAAAATTGTGGTCCCAAGTTTCAATTGATACGCTATCAGATGGTCAATCTATTGACCCTTTGTTTTTCAATTATCGATTTTTCATGTTGAGACCATTTCAAGGAGTTTTTAGGAGAGCCCATGACATTAACAACGGTGTCATTATCCGCTTTTTTGCTCCTGCCAAAAATACAAGTTTTACGGTTGATATTATGGGACCTATCAATAGGCCAGCACATGCAAGGTTTGTTGTTTCAACCAGAAGGCACATGTTTACAACCGATGTCACCTGAGACATGGTGGAGCACAATTTCCCTTTGGTAGGTCTTTTTTACCCACTCAATTATGTTGTTATTTTTCATTGCCTCCTTTTCTTGATCATAGTCAAACTAAACTATTATTAAATTTCTTACCTTTATAGACAATCAGTAATGATTTATTAAGTGTAAAAAAATATCGTTATATAATCATTCTTATCATTCCAATGCAGGTTCTACCAACAACAGTCAACAACTTTTTGCTTGGCTCAAAAAAAGTTTTCCCTGTTAGCCGTGGTTATGCAAAATGTAACCATTGGGAGATCACCATTCATGATGGTCTGCCATGTCTTCGGGAACCATGGTTCCAATATATCTCTGAAAATAATTTAATGCCTGGAGATGAAGTTATGTTCTTCTTCAGATTTGACAAACATGTATGGGAAATCCAATTTAAGCAAGAAATATCATAGGATGAGGACCTTTACACTTGAAGGCCATTCCACAGACAATGACCTTTTTTAATGTTTTTATCCTATTTTCATTTGGGTTAATGTTGTTACTTAAATGCCTTAGGGCATCAAACAATTTCTTTTACTTTATGTTGCATTGTTAATGTTTATAAACATATATTGTTGGATTATGGTTTATATGTATTGTTACTTACTTGATTCCAATATTCACTGATTTTATTGTTGATTATATTTGGCTATAATGAATGCAAAAAACATTATATTCACCCTTCCCTTTCCATCCCGTGATGCCTTCTACTCAGGGTTATCAACCTACTCTTGCTACGAAAATGAGTTATAAACAGTGATTGAATATAGTCCTCAACATCTGCTTACAGGTTAGTTTTCAAACATATCATTTTTGTTTCCTCTTTCTTCTTCGTTTCAATTTCTCAAAATGGATATGTCTTTTTGGGGCGAGACAGAGGGATGGATCAATCAGCATTGACGGGACTTGAACACACGATTTCCGCCTTGACAGAGCTGCGCTGGCCAATTGAACTACAATCCCAACGAAAGTCAGTTATAAAAAAATTACCATTAATTTGTTCAATTATGTGTGTGCTACACCAAATCATTTGGTTCTGTTTCAGATTCTACAGGAAGATAGTTTGTGGGGATTTAGATTTTACCACCTGTGGTTTTCTTTATTTAAGTTCTATTTTTCTCCTAGTTTTTATACTTACCTTAGATTGTTTCTTATATCGTTTGTTATTTCTATTTTGCCAGAATAGTGAAGTTGCAACTGAGGAGGTGAAGAAGAGTAACCATGTTTGGAGAAAATTACAATAATGATGACCCCATTTTGATTGATGGGGAAATTTTTATGTTACTTTGTTTTGACAGTTTAAAATTGTAATTTAATAATTATGGTTTTCAGTCAATGTATTTTATTATTATTATGCTAGCTGAGGTTATTTCAATGGCTTATACTTTTTATATTTTTTCATCCCTTTGGGTTACAGGGATTCCAACTTACATTTATTGGTAGACCATCTCAACATTTTTTAAACGATTTTGCATTTTTCTCTTATAGTATAAATATTTTGGCTCCAACCAATTTGGTATACAAATGGATTTTATTTTTACTTTTGTGCATAAAAGAAAATTTGTTGCAGGAGATAAAACGAGGACTCAAAACAAACAAATGAAGAAATGGGGAACAGTGGTATAGAAAACAAACCTGTAGTTACGATTGAGGGATACCTATGACTGACGTTCTTTCTGAGAGTTGTCGTTCTCGGATTGTTTGCTGTTCTCGGCCAAGAAGCACAAGTGTAGCGAGTACATAGAAAAGTTAAAGATGGTAAAGCAAACAACATCATTTTTAAACCCGCACTACCTGCCACGTTATTTGCATGGGATCATGATAACAATATTTGATATGCGTATCCAACAATATATTAACTACCTCCTTACGTTATTTAAAATCTGTTCTTAATACGCATCTGATATATCCTCTATTGTAATTACAATCACACTCAATCCTTTAAAAAAACTATCTACACAATATTTATACTACTTACAGTAAAATGTTAACCCGGGCGTCCGCACAGGCCTCAAACTAGTTTAGTTTAAAAACCATCCCAGGAGACATCTAGTAGCTCAACAAGAATTTTGACCTTTTAACGATCCATATATCCCACTCAATTTATGTTATTAACAATTTAAAATATTTTTAAATATTATAAATTTCAAACCAAATCACGAGATTTCAGTTATTTTCACACAAGTACAACAAAAATTTAGTATTGGTTCTTATATATATATATATATATAATTGTTGGACTTGGTCATACAATCCAATAAAATGAATGAAGTCTGTCATTCTTTTATGGAGAAAAAAAACTATTATAGTATTGGGTAGAATAAAAATAGAAAAAAAATGAGTGAAATGTAACTTTTGCGTGCATGTATAAAAATCATGTTGGAATTTTAAGAGAATCATTATAAAATACCAATAATTACAAGGAACACATCACCTTAAATTATCAAAAAGAGTTTTAAAAATACCTAAATCCATGATTGATGAAGCAAATACAACGGAATCCGAAAAACAGTCACAAACAATTAGTTTGATGACCTTCTTCAACCAAATCTCTTTATTTCTTTTGGGATCTTCGTTTTCTCTTCGGGGAGAGCAGAAAATTGTTTATGATTTGATGTCTTGGGAAACATAACCATGCCTCAGGTTTTAAATCTATTAGGGTTCACATTATCCCCTAATGAGCCAAATTGGTTTCCGCCCATTAAGTCCTTATCAATTTTCTCTGATGATAGTCTAATAGACTCACCAGATTAGATCAATTATATTGAGCCCATAAAAAATATAAATAATTAATATAAATGTTATAATGTAATATGTAGCCCACATTAGTTAATTAATTAGGAATTATAAAATTAAGTGTTCCTTCAACACTTAATTTTCTCATGTTTGTTCATTTTCCCTTTATGCATTCAACACATACTTCAAAGTATGATAAATCTACATGTTCAAGAATTCCATCCAATACAAGTCTCTGAATTCTCTTTTTGGAGATATGACCTAAGCATTTGTGCCATAAGGTGGTCGAATTCTTATTTAAATTTTGCTTTGTACCACGTGATTTTGTTTGCAGTGTTTCATTATAGGAACAAACATCTAACATATATGTGTGTGTGTGTGTGTGTGTGTGTGTGTGTGTGTGTGTGTGTGTGTGTGTGTGTTGAATTTTGATAGAGACTAACTTTATTATTTCCCAATGAACAAGAAAAACCAAATTTGTCCAAATTAAAAATTGAAATCAAATTCCATCTAAAGGACGATACAACAAAAGTCTCAAATAAATCCAAATAAAATCCAGTTTTCAACTATAATCTAAAAGTTCCTATAGCCTCCACTGCAACCCTTTTGTCATTGCCTACAAATATGAATCTTTCATCATCATTTGGCATTCGGCTCCCCAGGCAACCCTACATGGATACAAACAAGAGCAAAATATTTACCTTTCTTTACACGCCATGCAATGTACTTTGGACACTCTTTCCTCATGTGTCCAGACTTCTTACAGAAGTAGCAGGTAAATTCTTCATCTTCATTTTTTTTATTTTGTTGAGAAGACCCTTCCGTAGCATCCTTACTTTTGTTCTTATTCTAAGACGTCAAACTTAAATGAGCACTTTCAAATATGTCTTTTTGCCGCCTTTCTTCCTCTTGCACTTCATGAGATGAGTCTAACCAAAATATTACTTGCCTCTGCCTTCACGTTTTTTGCAAAGTATTGTTCAATTTCCTCAAGAAATTTCTTTGCATTTTCACTCTCAGAAATAGAGCCCCAAGATGCTTATGGAATAGAGCGCTTCATGATCATACTGCATATTCGATTGGAAAGGTCTCATTTCTCAACTTTTGCCTCATTAGAGATTTCCAAAGTGGAAGTGGATCGTTCCATTCTCAGTGCCAAATTCGTACAACCAAGAACAATTTCTACAACTTCCTTCTAAACCTTGAAATTTGTCCTATTCAGCATTGGGAGACAATTCACTTGAGTAGATAAATTTGAACCACTAGCAATATTAACTAAATAGATAACACAAAATTAATAATATGCTAAAAAAAATGTCATATAAGATATATATAACATGTCGTTTAAATATTTTGCAGAACAGACCCATCATAAGATACCTAGCATAACATTAGTTTCTAGTCTTTGGATAGAAAAATTAATTTCTAATTTGTACTCTTAATGCAATGATCAAATATTGACAATAAATATGATCAAATAATAGTCTTTTTTTTAACCGACTATTATTCACATGAAAATTAATTTCTAATTTATAATTGTCACACATTTATCATCACATGTACAATATTATTTGGCCAAATTGCATTTTTCTTTGGAGTGAACACAATTTGCAAAAATAATTTCATCCTGACATCTATGTAATTTTATTCAAATCAATTTCCACACTAGAGATTACTTTATATTGCGTTGATTAATTCAATTAACAAAAATACTTGACATATAAATAAATGGGAAAGATCTGTTACGGCTAAATTTACACCCAAATTGATAACAATAATTATATAAAAATAATCACATTCGTAAATAACATTATCACAAATTCATGAAATGAATTAAAAAAAATATAAATCATGTATTAATTCCTGAAAGAAATTTTGGATGATAAAAAAATGGAAAGACAATAATATAATTCACAAAATAAATTGTCTTATATCCTTAATCCTGTAAAAGTAGAATATGTAAAACATTCATGCTGATTGAGAAAACAAGATTATCCTTAATCGTCATTTAAAGTGGCAAATGAGTAAGCACATGGAATTTTGCTTCAATTAAAATTGAAAGGGTTCCTTGAATTTTTTTGTTATGATAAAAAAATGGTTTTTATTTTTTCATAAATATATATTTCATCATTCATAATAATATCCCAAAAATAAAATTAGGATTCATATAATCAAAGAGATTCAAGCATAACAAATCAAAGAATTTTAGATCCCAATAATCTAACAATAATGGTAGCTCTGATACCACTTGTTAGAATTTTAAGGGGATCCTTATAAAATACCAATAACCAGCAGGAATACATCATGTTAGATTATCAAGAAGAATTTTAGAAATATCTGGATCCATGATTGAAGAATAGTCATGAACAATTGGTTTGATGACCTTTCTCAACCAAATCTCTTTATTCTTTTTGGGACCTTCGTTTTCTCTTCAGATGGGAAGAGGAATTTTTTTTTATGATTTGATGTCTTGGGAACCATAATCGTGCCTCAAGTTTTAAATCTATTAGGATTCTCATTATCTCCTAATGGGTCAAACAGGTTTCCACTCATTAAGCTCATATCAATTTTCTGTTGATAGTCTAATAGGCTCACCAGATTAGATCACTTGTATTTAGCCCATAAAAAATGTAAATAACTAATATAATTTTTATAATGTGATATGTAGCCCACATTAATTAATTAATTAGGAATTATAAAATTCCTAACATACCATCGTACTACAACTACTATACAATCAATTCCAACGAGAGAAAAATAGGGAAAGATAGAAAGAAAAAAATAATATTGATATATTTTCTGGGTGTAATTGGGTTGTGAGTTGAGTGTTTTATAAACACCTATTATATAATTTTATCTCTCAATAAAAGGATTGTAATTACCCGAAGAGGTAAGCGTAATTGACTAAACTCCGTTATCAATTTTGTGTGTGATTATTACGAATTTATTTTGTTTCTCACAAATCTGATTATAAGAAATTTGTGTAATTTTCCAACAACTAATATCAGAGCTTTGGTTTTTATTTTTTTCAATTATAATAAATAATCCAAAGGGAGTCAGATTTGAGTGGGAGCAATTGGCTGTAGAAAATTGAGAAGTTCAATGGTGCGAACTTTGGCTTTTGGAGGATGCAGATTGAAGATTATTTGTATTAGAAAAAGTTGTATCAACCTCTCTCATGAAATCAACCGGAGGGCATGAAAGATGAAGATTGAGCTCTTTTTGATAGACATGTCTTCGGAATTATCCAATTGACATTATCTCACAATGTTACTTTCAACATTGCAAAAGAAACAACCACGATAAGTCTTATGGTGGCTCTTTCAAGTATGTATGAAAAGTCGTCAACCTCAAACAAAGTTAATTTGATGAGGCAATTGTTTAACTTGCGAATGACAGAAGGTGCATCAGTAGTGCAACATCTCAATGAACTCAATATAGTCACAACCCAATTGAGTTCGATTGGAATTGAATTTGATGAAGAAGTAGTAGCATTGATGCTTTTGTCTTCTTTACCATAAAGTTGGAATGCTACCGTCATAATTGTGAGTAGCTCATCAGGAAGTAATAAGTAGAAGTTCAATGATGTTCGTGATCTAGTTCTCATTGAAGAGATCTGACGAAGAGAGTCAGGTGAATCGTCAACCTCTTCAGTTTTGCAAACAGAGTCAAAAGGAAGAAATTCAACCAAAGGATATGGACATGGAAAATCAAAAGACCACAAGAGGTCCAAATCTAGGAATCATCGAAGTTCCCACAACTCAAAGACTATCAAGTGTTGGAATTATGGAAAGATCGGGCATTACAAAAACCAATGCAAGATTGCATCAAAGAATCAAGAGGTGGAGGCTGAGGCAAATGTTATCTCCACCTTAGGAGGACATGATACATTAATATGTTCTTTAGAGAGCAAGGAAGAATCTTAGGTGTTAGATTCTGGAGCATTTTTTCATGCTACTTTGCAGAGAGAATTTTTTGAGAATTATGTCCCCGATAATCTTGGAAAAGCTTACCTTGGTAATGAACAATCTTGTGATATTGTTGGAAAATGTGTGGTGAAGATTAAGTTAAGCAGGTCTATTTGGGAATTGAAAAGTATCATACATATTTCTTATATGAAAAAAAAACTTAATCTCAATAGCCTAATTAGCCAATGAAGGTTATACAATAGTCTTCTGTGGTGATAATTGGAAGATTTCAAAAGGTGCAATAATGAAAATCCTAATTTATGGTATCAGAGACTTGGCCATATGAGTGAGAAAGGGATGAAGATAATGCACTCAAAGGGGAAATTACCAAGACTTTAATAAGTTGAAATTGACATGTGTGAAGACTGTATATTTGGAAAGCGGAGAAGAGTTAACTTTTAGATAGATAAAAGAACCCCAAAGAAGGAAAATCTTGAGCTTGTTCACTCTGATGTTTAGGGACCAACATCTGTATCATTTGTTGGTGGGAAATAATACTTTTTTACTTTTATATATGATCATTCTAGGAAGGTATGAATTTATTTTCTAAAACACAAGTCAGAAGTATTTGAGGCTTTTAAGATCTGGAAAGCCATGGTTGAAAATGAGACAATGTTAAAGATGAAAAAGCTTAGAACTAACAATGGTGGTGAATATGAAGACACCAAATTTAAGAGGTTTTGCTATGAGAATTGAATCAAAGTGGAGAGGATTGTATCAAGTAGTCCTCAATAGAATGGTGTAGCTAAGTGTATGAACTAAACATTGACTGAAAGAGTTAGAAGCTTACATGTACAGTCAAGCCTACGAAAGCAGTTTTGGGCAGAAGCTATGAACACAACAACTTACTTGATTAACCGAGGTCCACTAGTACCATTGGAACATAGAATACTAGAAGAGGTATTGAGTGAAAAAAGGTCAAACTTACGCATCTAAAGTTTTTGGTTGTGTAACTTATGTGCATATTAGTGATCAAGGAAAAAATAAACTTGATCCCAAATAAAAAAAGTGCACTTTTATTGGTTATGGTGAGGATGATTTTGACTACCGCTTTTGGGATAATGAAAAAAAATGATGATTTGTAGTAGAGATGTGATCTTTAATGAAAGAATAATGTAAAATGAAAAACATAACATAGACACTAACAACTCAAAACAGAGTGAGTCAATGTATGTAGAGGTGGATGATGTCCCAGAAACTCTTGTAATTGTGAGTCATCAACCAGAGGAATCAATGGAAGATAACAGTGAGCAACAATTCAACATACGAGATCATTATATTCCAACTCCAATATTACGAAGGTCTTCTCGACCTCATGTTCCTAATAGGAAATACATAAATTATATATTATTGACTCATGAAGGGAAGCCTAAAAACTATGAAGAAGCATACCAAACTATAAATGCTGGCAAGTGGGAGCATGCCATAAAAGATGAGATGAAGTATTTAATCTCTAATTAAACATGGGAACTAGCTACTTCACCCATGGGAAAGAAGGCAATTCACAACAAATGGGTTTATAGGGTGAAGGAAGATCATGATGGCTCCAAGAGATATAAAGCCTAAATAGTTGTGAAATGATTTCAACAAAAGGAAGGAGCTAACTACACTAAAATCTCTGCTTCACTTGTGAAACTAAATACTATCAGGTTCGTCTTAAGAATTGTTGCTAGTGAAGAGCTCTACCTTGAGCAATTGGATGTGAAAATTGTATTTCTTCATGGAGACTTAGATGAGGATATTTACATGCACCGACCTGAAGGTTTCTTAGATGAAGGGAAAAAGTATATGGTTTGCAAGCTAAAGAAGAACTTATATGGCCAAAAACAAGCTCAGGGATAGTGGTTTAGGAAGTTTGATGGCTTCATGGACAAGGAAGGATACCATAAGGGCAATGTTGACCATTGTTGTTTCTTCAAGAGATATAAGTCCAGTTATATCATTTTGTTACTTTATGTCGATGAAAATCAATATGCCTTTGAAAAGAGATAACTTCCAACTTTTCTTTGAAAAAATTCACTGATCATAACCAGTTTTTGAAAAAATGTGTATACACCTAAAGGGTGAATGCTGTGAAAATTTTCCTGAACACCCAAAATGGACTCGGATGAATGCACAAATTGATAAAAGAACATATTTTGGAAACATTGGGTTGACTAAAATAGAGAAAATGAATCCTGAGCCCTAGTATCACATGACCATAAAAACTTGATGCTTGAGTGTCTCCATGGGTGCATGCATGGCTAGTTTTGCATAAAATTTCCTAATCATCATTGTTGCATGTGTATCATGGAAATAATGTGGGACATCCCCTTTATCCCCGAACCACTGGCCAAACCCTGAAAGATATCATGTCCAGCCATTCTACAAGCCTTAAGCCAAAATCCCAAAAGAACCTTTCCCTCGGAAGAAAACAAAAAGAAGAAAGCAAAAGAAGAAAATTCCCAATCAAGGAGTGAGAGAAAACAAGAGCAAAAAAGGAAAGAAAATTCCCGATCAAGGATCAGAAGAAAACAGAAGAAATATGCAGAAAGGTCTTTGGACCAAACAACATATGAACAATACAGAATTGTCACCAAGCAAACAAACAAGAAAAGAAAGGAAACCACAACCTAAAGTGGTCCTCTCCCTTTGATTGCCAACCAAAATCCTGTGCGTCGGTGGCTTGTTCACCTCACACTAAACAAAAACAGAAAAGGAAAAGGCCAAGAACACTCAAAGCCAAATTTCCCACAAGAAACAAACCATTCCCAAGAAAAAGTCCTATTGATCCATGATCATGCATGCAATCTCTGATTTGATAGGAAATGATTTACAAAATCAAGTCATGACATATCTATGGTTCGGAATTAGGATAAAACACTTACCCGTGTGAGATTGATACACTTTGAGTGATTTTCTTGTTGAACCCAGTGTTTCCTCTAAATGGTCGTTTAGTAACGAAATGCTAACATCCAACATCTCATTTATGGTTATGAGAAAATTTCATCAGCATACTCTCCTTCCCCAATAGACGCATTGTTTTTCATCCAAAAAGCATATGTTGCTCTGATCAGTTGGAAGTTTTGTCTCTTTACTAAAGCATGTTCGCATTTTAGTGAAGAAAACACCGAGATTGTTTTAGTCTCACAAGTTATCCAGAACTACGTAGGTCTGAGTTCCTCATTGAGGATACGTAGGAGCAAGAGCATCGCTTTTGTCGCCCACCCCACAATCTCTGTCATACTGACCCTGAGGTCATGTGACATGCGGAGACAAATTATGGTCATTCCGCACACCTTTTCGCCATTCAGACACAGTCGTGTCTGATGGCACGCAGAGACAAATTATGGTCATTCTGCGCCCTTTTTGTCATCCAGAGGTGGCGAGCTCGATGGCACGTGGAGACAAATTATGGTCATTCCGCACACCTTTTCGCCATTCGAAGACAATCGTGTCCGATGGCACGCAAAGACAAATTATGGTCATTTTGCGCCTTGTGTCAATCGAGAGGAACAAATTCGGCAGTATCAGGATGATGTTGGTCGTTCGGTACTGATCATTTTCAAGATTTTTGCAGATACCGCTGGCGGGGAGATTGACCAGTCGAATGGTGTTCCACTCGAAAGAAATTAATGTCTTATCTTTACTTCCTTTTTATCTCCAATAAAAGACAAGTAAAGAGGGGCAACTGTCATACCCTAATTTCGTCCGATGATCATCTGTTTGTTGGGGTGTGACCTTTGCTTGACCACTTCGAGGTACTTGACACCCATCGTTAGGCAATCCGTGAAGTTCCGCGACATGTCAGGAGTTGAAAGGACGTGTTAAGGCACAATCCGTAAAGTTCCATAACATTCCGGAAGCCAAAGAAGGGATGATTGCATAATCCGTAAGGTTTCGTGACTTTACGGAAAGAAAACAAGTATTGTTACGTAATTCGTAAAGTTCCGTAATGTTACGGAAAAAGAATCAGCAAAAAAAAGGGCAGGGGTGTATTTAGTAAACCGGGGGTACAAATAGCAATTAGGCCCACTTGGGCCTTCCAGGATCTTCCAACAGAAGGCGGTGCCTTCTGGTAGCGAGCTGGGCGGCAACCACCTCCCTCTTTTCCCCTATAAATAGGGGGAGGAGGGCAGAACAAAAATGTTCAACCCTCCTGGTATCTGAGAATCAGTTAAAATTAGTGAGAAAAATTGTTTTCGTGAAGAAAATCCAAGCCGAGACGCTTCCGTAACGCTTCCGAGACATTTCCGTGGGCGATTTCGCGAAGGTTTTCCACCGTTCTTCATCGTTCTTTGTTCGTTCTTCGGTCTTCAACCGGTAAGTTCCCGAAATCGAACTTTTCAATTCATTCTATGTACCCTTAGAGGTCCCCATTTGTTTCACATGCTTTTATTTTTATTTCATTTACTTTTCGTACCCCCTTTTGACGTGCTTTAGTCATTTTTTTTAAGTCGTTTTCTCACTTAATCAAAAATAAAGTAAATTTCCACCGTTCATTTGAATTGTAACATCTTTTAATTTCTGTTAAAATGAAATCCGACCTTTCTGTCATGCCGTAACCACGTTTAAAACCAAAAAGAGGCAAAATAATAATATAATAATAAAAAATATATCTTTTAATAAAATAATCTAAAAAATCAATCAGACGCTTTTCTTTGAGATTTGTCTTTCTTAATCGAATTGACTAATAACCAAAGTAAAACTAAGGCTAAAATCAATTCATAAATCAAACTTTTATCATCACCTAAAAAGTCATTTCTAAGGTCCAACACCTTGAAATGGTCTTTTCCGCTTTTATTGGTTAAACGTGGATTTCTAAAGCCTAAAATCAACACGTAGCTTTGTCACCTCTTTAAAAAAAAACAAGAGATCATTAATGGTCCAATGCCTTAATGTTTTTTCTCCTTTCAAAAGAATCGAAAGATTGTTTAATGGTCCAACGCCTTAAATGACCTTTCATTCAATCAAAATATATCTTGCAAAAAAGGATAACAATAATTTAACCAACGTTTAGTTCTCAAAGAACTACTTAGGTCTGATTTCCTTACCGCAATTGAGGAATACGTTGGAGCAAGGGAAACACCCTTGTCGACCACAAAAAGATAAAAAATATAAAAGGCATAAAAAGACATAAAAAGCGTAAAAAAGGGAAGATAACACAAATTGAAGTCATATTCACACACTTGATTAAAGGCTGCCGTCCCTTGTGATGGACGCGTGGGGTGCTAATACCTTCCCCGTGCATAAATACAACTCCCGAACCTTTCACTTAAAGTTCATAGACCACGTCTTTTTCCGGTTTTTTTCGATGTTTTCCTCAAATAAACGTTGGTGGCGACTCTGTGCATTTTCCTTTCTTGGAAGACGCACCCGTGAGTCTCGCGTCACCCTCCCGCCGAAGGGTTGGTTACGACAGGATATGTTGGATCATTCCTTGTTGCTTCATTCTTTCTCCTTTTCAAGTTTATATTTTTTTTCTTGAGCTTTTCAGTATAATGTGCTGGGGAAAAAATGGTTGTTAGTGTTAGCCACTCAACTCAGTTAAGAGTGTGAGCATTTAGTATTGACTTTTAACTGGTTGATTGGCTAACATTGGTGTTGATCTCCATGCATAACTGGGTTGGGAGGCTAATCTTAGTCATGGTGCTTGCTGGTACACCACAACCTTATTGCAGTCCTTGGGTCATTAATGGAAATTCTAGGGTTGTTAATGGCAGTCTGCAAGTTATTGGTGGTTCTTCAAGGACCGAGGGGTTCACATGGCATCAACTATCCCCTGATACATTATGTTCAACGACTCGGTCAACCGTTATCTTACTACTTTTGGGTATAGTGTTGGCTAAGTAGGCGTTATTATCCTTCTTTGTGCAAACTCTCTGGTGATCCGAATGGTTCAGAAATGTAATAGCGAAGGTTTGAAACTTTGCATGGAAGGGTGCAACAACTTCTTAACTGAGTTGAGAGGCTAAAACAAAGGCGGCTCTGAGCTCATGAAGAAGGCAACTTTCGGGAAGAGAATGTGGGGTGGAAAAACTCGAATGTTGTGTGCACGGGTTTAAGGAGTCAATCTGGGAGGAGTGCTTCACATATTATTCAAACTCCTTCTCTTCCTCCAACATATTGATCCCACTCCTTCACTTGTCCAACTGGCTCCATAGATTGGCTGATTGGCTCCAGGGATTTTCCGACTAAGTTCAGCCACAGATTTGTCGTCTCCTTATGTTATACTTCTCTTATGGGCTTAATTGAGGTAGGCATTTGGGGCTGCAATAGCTGGCTAACTTGATTGAATCGTCCATCCTACTCATCCTTTTTCCTTTTTGTATAGTTCCAATGCTCGAAACTCTTATAGGTTGATCAACTACTATTGCATGTGATTGGTTTGTATTATGTACTTGGGTTTTTGTAATTTAATAAATTAGGACTACATTTCATTGAGAAACTTGCATAATCATCTTTTTGTAATCATGTTCGTAGTTATTCGTTTTGCCATAATTGTGCTTGTTTCCTTTTGAAAGAAAACTCAGTAGTTGTTCATCTGTTTCATTATTGTATTTCATTCAATCAATCATTTTTTTGTATATCAAAAATGGACTTTTGATTTGTTTATAATTGTGTGCATTGAAGATGAATTTGGTGCTTATTAACAATTGGTTTTATTTTTTCTTTGCAAACATGTTAACTTCCTTTTAAGTGTGTGCCTTAAATATGAATTTAGTATTTTTGTCTCGCATATAATTGTTCTTTGATGCTGAAGTTGTCATTTGCACAACCTCTTATTTTTGCAGATGTAGTTGTCATTATTGAGATCGACGTTTTGAGCTCGAGGCTATTTGTTGCATGTGTTTCATTTACGGTGTGCCTGGGGAGATTGTAATGTCGACATACTATCTTAGGCCCTTTTATGTAGGTGCCCAAGACTTGTTTACAAATTTCACGCGAGTCTTTTTTATTATGTTCGCAGGGAGACGATAATGCTAACCTACACTTGCGGGTCTTTTTTATGTGTTCCAGGAGTTGTTTATAACTTTTACGCGGGTTTTTTATCATGTACCCAGGGAGGCCATAATGCTGACCTAAACTCATTGGTCTTTTTTATGGGTGCTCTGGAGTTGTTTATAAATTTTGTGCGGGTCTTTTTATCGTGAGTTCAGGGAGGCTATAATTTCAACCTACACTTGCGAATCTTTTTTATGGGTGTTTGAGAATTGTTTATAACTTTTGCACGCGTCTTTTTCTAATAGAAATTAGAGATAAAAATTTATAAACTAAAAATTAAAAACATATCTACATTTTATTCGAAAATTAGGAGTAATTGGTGTGGAAGCAATGACTTCCAAGATTATATTGATGATGCCAAAGAATCAAGAGTTAAGCAAGTTCCAAAGAATCTGGAGTCTAAAAGCTTCAAGAATCAAGTTTCAAAGAATCAAGATTCAAGAACAATCAAGTTTCAAGATTCAAGATTCAAGATTCAAGAACAATCAAGTTTCAAGAATCAAGATTCAAGAACAATCAAGATCAAGATTCAAGAATCAAGAGAAGGCTCAATCAAGATAAGTACTAAAAAAGTTTTTCAAAACATTGAGTAGCACAAGAATTTTTCAAAAAGAAAAATCTTTTACCAAAGAGTTTTACTAGTAATCGATTACCAGTAGCCAACATTGTTTTTCAAACTGATTTACAAAGTTGTAATCGATTACCAATGTTTTAAAACGTTAAATTTCAAATTTCAAGAGTCACAACTAGTGATAAAACATTTTCAAATCATTTTAAACTTGTGTAATCGATTACATAATACTTGTAATTGATTACTAGAGTTTCTAAACATTTTGATTTTCAAATTTAAACATGAAGAGTCACATCTGTTGATGTGTAATCGATTACACTATGATGGTAATCGATTACCAGTGACTGATTTCGAAAAAGAAATTACCAAAAGTCACAATTCTTAAGGTGACTTGTTTTTGAAGATTTTTCAAAAGTCACAACCTTTAAGTAACTAGTTTTTCAAAATAGCCACAACTTTTAAAGTGACTAGTTTTTCAAAAGAGTCACAACTTTTAAAGTGACTAGTTTTAAAGAAATTGCCAAGAGTCACAAATTTTAACTTGAGTCATCAAATGATTATAAATATGTGACCATGGCACGAATTTAAAATACTGAAAAGACTAATTCCTTTCATGATTAATAAATTTCTTTCATAGAGTTTTTGTTCAATACTTTCTCTTCCAAGAAAAGTTCATTGTTCAAAAACTTGTGCTACTCTTCTTCTTCATTCACTTCTTTCTCTTGCCAAAAGATTCAAAGGACTAACCGCCTGAGAATTCTTTTGTTTCTTCCCTTCTCCCTCTTGACAAAAGATTTCAAAGGACTAACCGCCTGAGATATCTTCTGTTTCTTACAAAAGATTTTAAAGGACTAACCGCCTAAGATATCTTTTTCCCTTTCCCTTTATACAAAAGATTTCAAAGGACTAACCGCCTGAGATATCTTTTGTATCCCCCTCACAGAGAATTCAAGGGACTATCCGCTTAAGAATTCTTTGACCTAACACATTGGAGGGTACATCCTTTGTGGTACAAGTAGAGGGTATATCTACTTGGGTTGTTATACTAAGAACAAGAGAGGGTACATGTCTTGTGGATCAATTCAAGTGGAGGGTACATCCACTTGGTTTTTCAAAGAGAACAAGGGAGGGTACATCCCTTGTGGATCTTTGGCTTGTAAAGGATTTTACAAGGTTGACAGAAATCTCAAGAACCGTTGGTTGCTTGGGGACTGGATGTAGGCACAGGTTGTTGCCGAACCAGTATAAATCTTGTATTTGTCTTCTTCTTCCATACACTCTTTAATTTCCACTATGTACTTTTAATTTCCACTTTTACTTTTGGTTAAGTTTTTGTTTTTGTTCTTTACTTTCTTAACTTAGTAGTAAAAGCCTAGTTGAATCTAGTAACATTAAGAAGGATAAATTTTTTAATTAGTCAAGACACATTAATAATTAATTCAACCCTCCCCCCTTCTTAATTATTCCGAGGCCACTTGATCCAACAATTGGGGAAGAAAACATTAAATGCTGAAAATATTTAGAAGATAATTAGATAAGATAATTATCAAAGATAAGTTAGTAAACACAAAAAATCTAAAAATTACAATTAGTTAGATCATATACTTATAAGATAAAATTGAAATTAAAATTTCAAATAGGAGTGAGATATCAATTAAATCTTAAAAGATGTGGTACATATTATTTGAATTTTCAATTTCAGAATTTTTTCTAACTACCTAGAAGATAAGAGATATTTACAATCTAATAAAATCTAATCTATAACTAACTACCTAAATCTAATATAAAAGATATATGCACCTACTCTATTTACTCTAATTATTATCTATTAATCTATCTACACCTAATAAAATCTATCTACAATTATCTATAACTATTTGAGTATGGAAACATTAAGTACGAGAAAAAAACAAAAAACTCAAGATGAAGTATTGAATTTATAGAATTAAAGCGGAACAAAGTTCATCCCTTCCTCTCCTATGTGGAAGGAATTGCACTCATGAAAACAATACAATAAAATCAAGAGTGTCTAATATAATAATGGAGGCATCTAGTAGGTGGAAGTTTAAAATATAATTCTAAGAACTACTCGAGACTTCTACACTATTACAATGAATGCCTAGTCTCCTATTTATAGAATTGTAGTTGAGTTTAATTAAAGAGATAATCACAAGAAATTAAAAACAAATAATATCTATAATTAATTCAAGTAATTATCTTCTTCTTCAACTGATTTATCCTTGAAAAATATCTTGCTCTTGATTTTCCTAGCTTTTTGTCTTTATTTTTCATAATTTCTCCTTGCAGAACTTTCTACTGATTTTAGGCTTTTGGAGCTTTTGCCAGAATGACCTGTTTTTGCTGAAGAGCTATAAAAAAATTCATTAAAAATAACTAAAACATAAACTTTTACTTAAGACAAAGTAAAAATTGATTTGAAAGCTAATTTTATTCGAACAAAGGCCTAAAGTTGACTAAAATGCCAAATAAACATAAAAAAATGCATATGAAAATCCGGTAAATTTGACGTTTATCAACACTCCAAACTTAGAACCTTGCTTGTCCTCAAGCAAGTCTAAATAAAATTACTAAAATAGTAAAAAATACTTAAAAAAAGAAATATGGACTCAAAAACAAAATTAAACTAAGACTAAAAAACAAAAGACAAATTAAAACTAAAGACTAAGGATACACAATGACAAGTTACATACACACTTCTTGCATTCCCCTTTATTCAACAAATTTTTGTTCATGTGCTTCGATTAACTAAGTATGGTGCTCACATTCAACTTTTTTGCTCAATCAAATCGAATACAAGGTTAGAAATATGCAACAAGAATGACAATCAAGTTTAATGGCAGAGCAACTTGTCCTCACAATATGTGTTTCACTCCTAAGCTTTTGACTTAACTTTGAGTAAATGTTTCACTCAATTCACAACTTAAGACACCACATTTTAACTTTGACTTTCATCTCAAGTTAATCAACACATCGAATGCATGCAATGATCACTAAGGACTTTTTTGGCCTTTAATTGAGCTTGGCTAACATGGAAAACTGGTTTTTTTTAGATATTCAAAAGTAACTTAGAGGAAGGAAAGCATTAGTCTATTCATTTCATTTCATTCACTTCCTATCAATCCTTGGTACCCTAGATTTTCAATTTCATACATACTTTGCTTTGTCCTCATTTTTTTTTCTTAACTTTGCTTCTCTCTTGTTGTTTTTTTTTTTTTTACTTTTTTGTTTTTCATATTTTTCCTTTTTCAATACTTTACAAGAGAGAATAAGGATAATACTTTCAACCTTTGTTCACATGATATCTTGTTAGTACCCTTTATTTTGTTCCCTTTGAGTGGTGCATTGCCACTCCAAACGTAAAAATTTTCCCAATTCCTAGACCTATGCTCTCTTATCCTTTAACTTAAGGGTAGTAGCGGATATAAACATATAAATTTCAAGGTTAGAGAATTTGAAAAGAATACATCAATTCAGCTCAAAGTAGGGTGCAAGGGATAAACAACATAGGGTAGGCTTTTTGGCTCTTGGCTAAACACGCAAACATGGCCTTAATCATTTCAATGCATACAATTGCAATCAATCTACAAGAGATTCAGTCAAAGTCTACAGTGAGTGAAATAAAAGTGCTCTCAATATATGTATCAATATAAGGTTCACTCACCGGGCTAGGTCTACAAGTTAATTTATTTGCTTTCAATTTTTCATGCCAAACTCATTACACATCTCAATTAAGCAAAATCAATGGTTTTCTCTTTTAGCATTAGAGTTCAACCACACAAAAGAATGATTTAAGCACAAAAATTTGTTTTATTTTATGGTGGGTTTGCAAGAAAAAGGTGATACTTCTTAATCACTTATGTTTTCTTATCTTTCTAATAATAAACATATTTGTAAAGTACCACACATATACTAAATAACTTGTTGGATCAAGTGGCCTCAGAATAATTAAGAAGGGGGGGTTGAATTAATTATTCCTAAACCTTTACTAATTAAAAATTTACTCTTCTAAGGCTTTTACTATGTTGTTAAGTAAATGAAGAATAGAAAAGAAACTTAACCAAAAAGTAAAAGCAGGAATAAAAGTGCACATCGGAAATTAAAAGAGTATGGAAGAAGGAGACAAACACACAGGAGTTTTTATACTGGTTCGGCAACAACCCGTGCCTACATCCAGTCCCCAAGCGACCTGTGGTCCTTGAGATTTATTTTCAACCTTGTAAAAATCCTTTTACAAGCAATGATCCACAAGGGATGTACCCTCCCTTGTTCTCTTTGAACAACCTAGTGGATGTACCCTCCACTAGAACTGATCCATAAGAGATGTACCCTTTCTTGTTCTTAGTCAACAACTCAAGTAGATGTACCCTCTACTTGTACCACAAAGGATGTATCCTCCAATGTGTTAAGACAAAGTTCTCAGGCGGTTAAACCTTTGAAACTTTGTGAATGGGGATACAAAAGAATTCTCAAGCGGTTAGTCCTTTGAAATCTTTTGTATATGGGAAAGGGAAGAATCAAAATAATTCTCAGACTGTGTCATTTTGAATTCTTTGACAAGGGAGATTGGAGACACAAAAGAATTCAGGCGGTTAGTCCTTTGTTCTTTTGGAAAAGGGAGAAGAGAGACACAAAAAGAATTCAGGCGGTTAGTCCTTGGCGAATTCCTTTTGGCAAAGGGAGAAGGGAATGAAAAAGATGAATAACACAAGTTTTGTTTTCAAGGTTTGGAAAACCAGAAAACTTTAGAAAGCTTTTGACAAAGGAAGAAGAAGAAGAAGTTCAAAGAGACTCAGAAATCAATTGGCAAAAGTTTGTTGTCTAAAGAATGAATTGAAAGAGATCATTGAAATGCAAATCAAAGCCTTGCTTTTATAGACACTTCATGTCTAGTCAAGAGAACCATTAGAAGAGTTATAACCTTTAGAAAAACTTAAAAACTATTTGGAAAAGTTACAACTTTTAGAAAAACTTGAAAACTATTGGAAGAGTTACATCTTTTGATTTTGTTCAGAAACTAGCACTGGTAATCGATTACCAAATCAGTGTAATCGATTACACAAAGCTTTTTTGTGAAAGGATGTGACTCTTCTCATTTGAATTTGAATTTCAACGTTCAAACACACTGGTAATCGATTACCAAATCATTATAATCGATTACAAGATTTTGAAATCAATTGGAACATTGTAAATTCAGTTGAAAGCTTTTTGAAAAACATTTTGCTACTGGTAATCGATTACAACAATCTGGTAATCGATTACCAGAGAGTAAAAACTCTTTGGTAAAAGGTTTTTGAGAAAAATTCATGTGCTACTCAGTTTTTGAAAAATCTTTTTAATACTTATCGTGATTGAATCTTCTCTTGATTCTTGAATCTTGAGTCTTGAATCTTGATCTTGATTCTTGGAACTTGAATCTTGAAACTTGATTCTTGATTCTTGAAATCAAATTTCCTTTTGATCCTTGAAGTGTTCTTGATTCAATCTTGAACTCATTCTTTGATTCTTGAAGTCATCATCTTTGTTAACATGAAGTGTTCTTGACTTTTGAGCTTTTTGTCATCATCTTTGTTATCATCAAAACTCTTTTAATCAATCTTGATTCATCATGAAGCTTGCTTCTACACAACTAAACTAATATAGCGAAATTAACAAAAAGTAAAAGAGAGGGGTAGAGAAGGCTTCACTTAGGGCTAAGGAGCTCTCAAAATCTCCTCTTATCCATTGTAGCCTCACCACCTCCCTGGACAACAATTACATGGTCCTCCAATTGAGCTGGCCATTAACAAGGCTGCACATGATGAACAAAACTAAAAAGCACAAGTTAGTGCTATGCTACTGAATGATATTTTTTTTTGAACTCCAAACTTAAAGCTAAAAAACTATGAATATAATGTAAAAAGTAAGAGTTAGGAAGTTGGATTGCCACCCAATAAGCACTTCTTTAATGTCAATAGCTTGACGTATGGCATATGGATTGTAAAGGTGTTGTTGGTGAGTCGATTTGTTGGGGAAGTCTTCAATGCCTTGAATATAGTAGAACATTTTTTTTCTTGCCCTCTCTAAGTGTGTAGACTCCTTTACAAACATTGATGGGTACATGAGTGGTTCTCACGAAGGATCTTCCTAGAATGATTGGAACTTGTTGGTCATCCTCTATATCCATGACAAAAAAATAGTTAAAAATGTTAAACGATTTACCTTTATTGTCACGTTTACTGCTTTCCATAGTGCTTTATTTTTAGAACCATCAACAAATTGTAAAGTCATGTTGGTGGGCTTTAGGTTAAGGCGGCTAATCTTCTCTATGAAAGAATAAGGCATGAGGTTGCAACTTGCGCCGAAGTCAAGTAAGTAGTGCATGGTCGATAGAGATATTTTCCAATATGATGGGTGTTGCAACCTACCCTTCAACGGGAGGGCGAGGCGAGATAAAGGTGTGTCTTCTCATTAAGGAAATGCATGGAGTCGCAACCAACGTTTATTTGAGGAAAACGTTAGAAAAACCAAAAAGATGAAAGTCTACGGATTTTGAAAATGAGGGTTCAGGAGTTGTTTATGCACGTGGAAGGTATTAGCATCCCACGTGCCCGTCACAAGGGACAACAGCCTTTAATCGAGTGTGCAAAACATGACTTCAAAATTGTGTATTTTCCCTTTTTATATTTTTTTTATTTTATTCGGGTCGACAAGGGTGCATAAATCGCATTCAAATATTTAAAACAAGAAAGAAGACCCATAAGGGTGCATAAATCACATTCAAATACTTTGTCGCAACCTACCCTTCGGTGGGAAGGCGACGCGTGACTCACGGGATGCGTGTTCCACGAAAGGAATACGCGCGGAGTCGCCACCAACGTTTATTTGAGGAAAACGTCGGAAAAACCGGAAAAGACGTGATCTATGAACTTTTAATTGAAAGGTTCGGGAGTTGTATTTACGCACGGGGAAGGTATTAGCACCCCACACGTCCGTCCCAAGGGACGACAGCCTTTAATCGAATGTGCAAACATGACCTTGATTTTTATGTTCCCTTTTTATGTCTTTATATCCTTTATACCTTTTTTTTTATATTTTTTCTCTTTTTGTGGTCGACAAGGGTGTTTCCCTTTGCTCCTACGTATTCCTCAATTGCGATGAGGAAATCAGACCTACGTAGTTCTTTCTTATCAAGTGATTCTTTTTTACTTAAAAGGTGATCATTTTAAGGCGTTGGACCTTGAAAATGATCCATTTTACTTAGTAAGAATTTGAAATGATAAACTTCAAAAACCTATTTTTATGGACGAGCTTGACTAGGCGAGTTGATTTAGCCTTAGTTTCACTTTGGTTATTAGTCAATTCGATTAAGAATGAGAAATTCCAAAGAGAAAACGTCCAATTGATTTTTCGCTTTATTTTACTAAAAGGTATTTTTTTATTATTATATTATTATTTACCTCTTTTTTTGATTTCCAACGTGGTTGCGGCACGACCGATCGGTCGGAATTCATTTCAACCAAAGTTAACGGATAATACAATTCAAACGATCGGTGGAAATTTATTTTATTTTTAGGTTAAGCGAGAAATGACTTAAATAAAATGGCTTAAGCACGTCAAAAGGGGGTATAAAAAGTAAATGAAAACGAGAATAAAAATACATGAAACCAAATGTGGACCACCACGGGTATATAGAGTGAATTGAAAAACTTGGTTTGAAGTACTTACCCGTTGAAGACTGAAGAACGATGAAGAACGAATGAAGAACGTCG
This sequence comes from Glycine max, assembly GCF_000004515.6. Lineage (NCBI taxonomy): Eukaryota > Viridiplantae > Streptophyta > Magnoliopsida > Fabales > Fabaceae > Glycine > Glycine max. The sequence goes on along the minus strand of NC_038242.2, from coordinate 37,991,571 downwards.
AAGAACGGTCGAAAACCTTCGCGAAATCACTCACGGAAACGTTATGGAAACGTTACGGAAGCGCCTCGGCTTGGATTTTCTTCACGGAAACAATTTTTCTAAGCAAATTCGAAAGAGAGAGAAGTGCCAAAGGGGTTGAACCCTTTTCCACTTCACTTCTCCCCCTATTTATAGAAAATTGGGGGAGAAGCTTGCCACCCAGCTCGCCCAGGCGAGCAAGGTTGCTTCCTCCAGAAGCAACAGCCTTCTGGAGGAATCTTCTGGAGGGCCCAAGTGGGCCGGGTTGCTATTTGCACCCCCATTTTTACTAAGTACACCCCTCTGCCCTTTTTTTTGGTGATTCTTTTTTCGTAAAGTTACGGAAACTTACGAATTTCGTAACAATACTTGTTTTCTTTCCGTAATGTTACGGAACCTTGCGGATTACATAATCATCCCCTTTTTGACTTACGGAATGTTACAAAACCTCACTAATTGTGCAACGATGCCTCTATTTGATTTCCGGTGTGTCACGGAACCTTACGGATTGTGCATCAATATTTTCTTTTGTTTTCCGGCATGTCCCGGAATTTCACAAATTGCCTAATGATGGGTGCCAAGCACCTCACAAGGACCAAACAAAAGTTGCATGTCATCAAGCAAAGGTCCCCGGACGAAATTAGGGTATGACAGTTGCCCCTCTTTACTTGTCTTTTATTGGAGATAAAAGGAAAGTAAAGATAAGACACTAATTTCGTTCCTCTCGGTTGACGAGAGTCGCGGGTGACCATAAAATCTCCGCATGCAAATGACTTGTTGTTCCCGGGGGAACAAAAGGTGCTGAAGACGATGTCAGTCTCTACATGCTATCAAGCGTTCCGTCTTACAGATAGCAAAAGAATGTTTATACGGATAACCACTCGGGTATTTCCGCCCGTCAGTGTGACTCAAAAGTCAGTATGACAGATCTTGTGAGCGCGGAAGATGATGTAAATCTCCGCGTGTTAACGGGCTTGTCGGCCGCGACTGACGAAGGGCGCAGAATGACCATAATTTTTCTCTGCGTGCCATCGGACACGACTGCGTCTGAAGGGTGTGCGGAATGACCATAATTTGTTTTCGCATGTCATCGGGCCCGCCGCCTCTGGATGACAAAAGGGTGTAGAATGACCATAATTTGTCTCTGCGTGCCATTGGACACGACTGTGTCTGAAGGGAAAAAGGGGTGCGGAATGACCATAATTTGTCTCCGCATGTCATCGGGCCCGCCGCCTCTGGATGACAAAAGGGCGCAGAATGACCATAATTTGTCTCTGCGTGCCATCGGACACGACTGTGTCTGAATGGCAAAGGGGTGCGGAATGACCATAATTTGTCTCCGCATGTCATCGGGCCCGCCGCCTCTGGATGACAAAAGGGTGCAGAATGACCATAATTTGTCTCTGCGTGCCATCGGACACGACTGTGTCTGAATGGCAAAGGGGTGCGGAATGACCATAATTTGTCTCTGCATGTCATCGGGCCCGCCGCCTCTGGATGGCAAAAGGGGCGCAGAATGACCATAATTTGTCTCTGCGTGCCATTGGACACGACTGTGTCTGAATGGCAAAGGGGTACGGAATGACCATAATTTGTCTCCGCATGTCATCGGGCCCGCCGCCTCTGGATGACAAAAGGGGCGCAGAATGACCATAATTTGTCTCTGCGTGCCATCGGACACGACTGTGTCTGAATGGCAAAGGGGTGCGGAATGACCATAATTTGTCTCTGCATGTCATCGGGCTCGCCGCCTCTGGATGACAAAAGGGGTGCAGAATGACCATAATTTGTCTCTGCGTGCCATCGGACACGACTGTGTTGAATGGCAAAGAGGTGTGGAATGGCCATAATTTGTCTCCGCATGTCATCGGGCCCGCCGCCTCTGGATGACAAAAGGGGCGCAGAATGACCATAATTTGTCTCTACGTGCCATCGGACACGACTGTGTCTGAATGGCAAAGGGGTGCGGAATGACCATAATTTGTCTCCGCATGTCATCGGGCCCGCCGCCTCTGGATGACAAAAGGGCGCAGAATGACCATAATTTGTCTCTGCGTGCCATCGGACACGACTGTGTCTGAATGGCAAAAGAGGTGCGGAATGACCATAATTTGTCTCCGCATGTCACACGACCTCAGGGTCAGTATGACAGAGATTGAGGGGCGGCCGACAAAAGCAAGGCTCTTGCTCCTACGTATCCTCCAATGAGGAACTCAGACCTACGTAGTTCTAGATAACTTGTGAGACTTTGAAAAAGTCTCGGTGTTTTCTTCACTAAAATGCAAACATGCTTTAGTAAAGAGACAAATATTCCAACTAATTAGAGCAGCATATGCTTTTTTGAGTGAAAAACAATGCGTTTACCGGGGAAGGAGAGTCTGCTGATGAAACCCCCCCATAACCATAGATGAGATTTTGGATGTTAGCATTTCGTTTCTAAATGACCATTTAGAGGAAACACTGAGTTCAACAAAAATAGGGGAAAATCACTCAGAGTGTATCAACCTCGCACAGGTAAGTGTTTCATCCTAATTCCGAACCATAGATATGTCACGACTTGACTTTGCGAATTATTTCCTATCAAATCAAAAATTACATGCGTGATCATGGATCAATAGGACTTCCCTTGGGAATGGGTTCTTTTGGTGGGTTTTTCGGCTTTTGATCTTTTTTTTCCTGGCTTTTTCCTTTTCTGTTCTTGTTTGACGCGAGGCGAACAAGTCACCGACGCACAGGATTTTGGTTGGTAATCAAAGGGAGAAGACCACTTTAGGTCATGGTTTCCTTTCCTTCCTTTTGTTCATTTGGTGACAATTCTGTATTGTTCAGATATTGTCCGGTCCAAAGACCTTTCTGCACATTTCTTCTGTTTTCTTTCGATCCTTGATGAGGAGCTTTCTTTCCTTCTTCTTCTTCCTTTTTTTTTCTTTCTCCCATTCTTGATTGGGAATTTCCTCTCTTTTCTTTTTGCTTTCTCCCACTCTTTGATTGGGAATTTCCTTTCTTTTCTTTTTGCTTTCTCTTTGATTGGAAATTTTCCTTCTTTCCTTTTTTTTGCTTCCGAGGGTAAGGATTGACATTCTCACCCTGGGTCAAGGTTTATGGTGAGTCAGGATTTCGGCTCAAGACTTGTAGAATGGCTAGACATGATACATGTCAGGGTTTGGTTTGGTTCAAGGATAAAAGGGATGCCCCACATTATTTCCATGACACAAATGCAAAGATGATGATTTGGAAATTTTATGCAAAACTGGTCACGCATGCACCTATGTGGACACTCAAGTGTCAAATTTTTATGGTCATGTGATGCTAGGGCTCAGGATTCATTTCCTCTATTTTAGTCAACCCAATGTTTCCAAAATATGCTCTTTTATCAATTTGTGCATTCATTCGAGTCCATTACGGGCGTCCGTGAAAATTTTCACAGCATTCACCCTTCAGGTGTACGCACATTTTTTCAAAAACTAGTTATGATCAGTGATTTTTTTCAAAGAAAAGTTGGAAGTCATCTCTTTTCAAAAGCATGTTGGTTTTTCAGCTAAACAACTTATTTTCCTTTTCCTTTTTCCTCTCTTTTTTCTTACTTGCTCTCTTTTTCCCTTACTTGCTCTCTTCTTTTCTTATTTGCTCTCTTTTTCTCTTTTTTTTTTTTATTTTTTTTTATTTTTTTGTTTTTTGTTTGTTTTATTATTTTTTTTTTTGGACGATGTTCCTAAATGAAAAACTCTACACGGTTCCAGAATTTCAAACATCATTGATAGTAATGATATAAACACTAACGCAACAATCCAAACAAAAATGTATGCGCTGTACAAATGACAATCGAAACAACAAAAACAAACATTAGTCTCTCAAGTCAAAAAATAACATAACATATAAATGATAAAAGAAATATGAAAGAAAACATGAATCTGGGGATCTCCCAGTCATGAAGCTCCACTCCCTCCCAAGAAGTCAAGCAAATCGGCCATCTCCTCGTCCTCGTGGGCCTCCTCTCCATCGCTGGGAGCCTCTGGGGGCGCCTCTCCGGCTTGGGCCTCGGGCCAATCCCCGGGCCATGCGACCTCTGCCCTGAACTGGTCTGGAGTAGGGCATGAAAAAGAAGCGAAGCCCTGGCTCTGCATGCTGAGGCTCAGCTGGTACAAACAATCATGGGTCTGTACATGTGCCCGGTGGTTGGCCGCCTGCTGGCGAACCAAATGCCGTAAATACTGCTCCATGTCAAATGACCCAGCCGGGCCAGCCTGATGAGGTGGTGGTGGCGCGCCTGCGGCCTGTGGAGCATCACCCTGAGCCTGTCTCTGGATGCAGTACTTCTCAATAAAAGCCCGGGTGATGGGCGGCCGAATCACCTTGGTAGGTGCAACGGGGACTCCAAACGACTGGCAGAGTCCTATGATCAGCGCGAGAAATCCCAGGGCCCTGTTGGACTTATCTGGATCCAAAGGGTGCCTGGTAGGCGCCATACCTGCAAAAATATAGATGGCATCAGCGATTAACTGAGCCACATGGATGCTCATCCGCGTCAGGATGGCGTACACCAGCTGACACTTCGGCAGGGGGAGGTCGGAATTATGATCGGTGGGCAGGATGTTGCTGAGCAGCAAAGTCATCCATATCTGAGTCAGGGTAGTCATGTTGGTGCGCATGATCCGCACCCGTCTCTCAGCAGCAGTCCGGGCAAAATCTTTCCCCGGTATACATAGCAACTGGGCGATGGCCTCCTCATCGAACCCATCAGACCGGTTCCTCCTCTGGCCATACTCATACTCCTGGCCCTCTTCCAGCACTAACGGATATCCCAGGAGCTGGCCGATAGCATCTGCATCAAACGGGATCCACTGACCCCTCACCCAGGACCTCATGTCACGCACGCCCTCCTCTGTTGGCCAAGCATTGGCATAAAATTCGAGGACTATGTCTGAATCAAATTTGGCCATGGGGGTAACTAGTGATGCCCACCGTCGGCGACCTATCTCCTCTTGGAAATCAGTATACTCGTCGTCCCTGAGCTGGATGCGTCGCTCCTGGAGAAATGACCATCCCTTGATGGCTTCAAAGCGCTGCTGATGTACAGCGCTCCTAAAGCGGTGACTGTCATACTCGGGAGCGGAACTAGTTCCTTCGGCCGCCTTATCCTTCCTGGACCTCTTTGAGACAAGCTTCCTCGGGGCCATTTCCTGCGAAGGCAAACATTTGGAAAGTTAGTTTTACCAAGAAATGCTACTCTTAAAACAAAAATGGCATACAACCTCCTCCAATAAACACAAACATCAATGTAAATTTAGAGCAAACTCATGCACATACTTCCTTATGAACATTCACTCGCACAAGATATTCTTCTATCTAAGAAAAATGCACCCATGCACAATCAAGGCACCTTCATTACCTAGATTATTTATATGTACTTCCAAGGTGTATTTGCTACCTACATCACATGCACTTCCTTGGCTAAATTTACATACATGTATACTCAAAGCATTTTGGCTACCAAAAATTGCACACGTGCACATTCTGGTATTTCCAATACCTATGCATATACAAACTTTGTGATGAATCTTGGCTATCTACACAATAAGGTGCTACATTTCATGCTTTATTCAAGTGTTTTTTTGCTACCTAAAGCCGCATGCAAATTCAAGTATGTTTTCTTTTACTGACTAAAATTGCATTCAAATTAAAAGGTATCTTTGTAAGGTATTTTCTTTACATAACATGCAACATATATATATATATATATATATATATATATTTTTTTTTTTTTGTGAGACATTTTGACTACCAAAAATTACATGTACATACATCCAAGTATTTTGCTACCACACCCAAAGTGTAAATTGCTAAAGGTATTTTGCTACGTATTCTAAACCTACACATTTATGATGAGCAAAATTCCTAAACATCTAGGCGTAGGGAAATTATTGTAGCGTGGCTCATAGCTGATTGCTGGCCAAAAATGGTAACTTTACCCAATATGCACCCCCTCTTGTGTTCTTTTGCATAAAAACTTTGGTTCCTAGGCCTAGGATATATGTGGGGCAATTACTCTAGCCCTTTCGAAACTGAATGCATGTCCCAAAAAATAGAAAATATGTGCAAACCAAATTGCCCCATGGGTTGTTTCCCTACGAAAATCACGCGCTACTGCCATTGAGGCATTTCACCGAACACTTGGTGGGCGCGCGTTTAGGCATCAATAGCAAGAGAATGGGGACAATGTGGCATGTCCCATTGCTTCAAAATGCATTATAGGCCTAGGGCCATCTCATACAAACCCCCAATTCAACCCAATCAAGCAAGAAAACAAACCAAAATTGCCCCACATATTTGAGCACATTCCTACAATTTAGAGCACCAAAAGGAGATCAAAATACACCAATGAAAAGCTAGAAAGCTTAAGGATGGAATACTTACTTGTTGGTGATGAATAAAAGCGCAAAACGGAATCGAAGAATGCGAAAAGTAGAGATCCTAGGGCTGCAAACTCGTAAATTCCGTGGGTATGGCTTTTGAAAGGGGGGAAAAGAAGTTTTTGAATGCAAAAACGTCCTCCCTTTCGTCACTTTTATATTCTGGTGCAGGGGTTGCTCGCCCAGGCGAGCTAACCTGCACTTTTTTTTTTGAGGGGAACATTAACCATGTCCCCTCCTTTTTCACGGGTTAGCGTTTACCTAACTTGAACCTTCTTAAGTCAGAATTAGGCGTCAATTACTTATTTTAAAACAAACAAATAGTAAAAGAAAACTGTGAATACAAAGGATACTGGGCTGCCTTGCAGCGACGTTCTCTGCTTGTTTAGCATAGAGAAGGGGCAACGATCGGTCGGTCGTGTCCCTATCCCCACTTGCATCTGTTCCTAAGTACCTGCAAGTAATAAACAACCAGGTATGGCCAATCTTGACCGCGTCGTTGTCTTACCTTGATTGGTTTCTGCTGTTCATGTTTTGTCCCCATCCCAGAAGGTAGCTCAAGATGATCCTGCCCCTGTTTTACCACAACAATATGCATGCGTATGCGTATGCATGAATGTTTTCAAACGCAGCAAATTTTAGTGAAAGTTGGTTTAGGTTCAATTTTAATTAAGCGCTTGGGGCATCCCATGAACTGAGCGGAAGGGCTCAGGTGATCACAAATTAACGCAAGGTTTGAAACCAACGTGAGGACTAAAGCCTCGAATCCACGTTCATTTCTTTGAAAGATTGTAACGAGAGATACAGTAGACGGGGAATCCCTGGGGGAAATCCAGAAAACACATAGAGATAAAGAACATGCAGCGACATCCTTAATTGACCCAGATTCTAAGCATAATATCGCTTGACGACATCAGAATTCACGGGTGAAGGTAGCTCTTCGCCATCCATGTTGGTAAGCACCAGGGCTCCTCCGGAAAAAGCCCTCTTCACAACAAAAGGCCCTTCGTAGTTTGGAGCCCATTTTCCTCGATTGTCCTTGACAGCATGGGACATTTTCTTTAGCACAAGGTCTCCCTCATGGAACTTGCGCAAGCGTACCTTCTTGTCGAATGCACTCTTCATTCTTTGCTGGTACAAGCGCCCATGATTCATGGCCATTAAGCGCTTACCCTCAATGAGGTTGAGCTGGTCATAGCGCGTTTGAGCCCACTCTGATTCCTTTAATCCGGATTCTGCCAAGATCCTTAATGACGGGACTTCTACCTCAAACGGTAACACAACCTCCATCCCATATACCAATGAGAACGGCGTTGCCCCAGTTGACGTTCGCACTGAAGTTCGGTAACCGTGTAACGCGAATAGGAGCATCTCGTGCCAATCTCTGTACGACACGGTCATCTTTTGGATAATCTTTTTGATATTTTTATTGGCCGCTTCCACGGCTCCATTCATCTTTGGCCGGTAGGGTGTGGAATTGTGATGCTGGATTTTAAACTCCTCGCACATTTCCCCCATCATCTTGTTATTTAGGTTGGTGCCGTTGTCCGTGATAATCTTCCTTGGCAAACCATATCGGCAGATGATCTCTTTCTTAATGAACCTGACCACCACACCCCTCGTGACATTGGTGTAGGAGGCCGCCTCGACCCACTTGGTAAAATAATCTATCGCTACGAGGATGAAGCGATGACCATTTGAGGCCTTGGGCTCAATGGCCCCGATGACATCTATCCCCCACATGGAGAAAGGCCAAGGGGCGGACATGACATTCAGAGGATGCGGTGGAGCATTGACATTGTCTGCGAACGCTTGACATTTGTGGCATTTCCTTACATGGACACAACAATCACTTTCCATGGTAAGCCAGTAATAACCTGCTCTTAGGATCTTCCTGGCCATAGCATGCCCGTTGGCGTGCGTTCCAAACGAGCCCTCATGGACTTCCTCGATCATGTGATTCGCCTCCCTGGCATCCACGCACCGCAGGAGTGTCATGTCGTGGTTTCTCTTATACAGTATGTTTCCGCTCATGAAGAAGCCGACCGCCAACCTTCTCAATGTCCTTTTATCATTGTCGGCAATCTCTAGCGGGTATTCTTTGCTTACGACATATCGCTTGATGTCGAAATACCAAGGCTTACCGTCCCGTTCCTCTTCTACTTGGCAACAATGCGCGGGTTTGCCACGACACCAAAATTCAATGTATGGTAGATCCCCATGCGGCGTTAGTTGGAACATAGACGCTAAAGTAGCAAGCGCATCCGCCATTTGATTTTCCTCGCGGGGAACATGATGGAAGGAGATCTCATCAAAGGTCTTAGCCAATTCCTTGATATAGGCTTTGTAGGGTATCAGCTTGGGATCTCTAGTTTCCCATTCCCCTCTCAGCTGATGGATTACCAACGCTGAGTCGCCGTACACCTTGAGTAGTTTGACATTGGAGTCAATCGCTGCCTGGAAGGCCAGGGCAGATGCTTCATATTCGGCCATGTTGTTGGTGCAGTCGAATCCTAGCCTGGCTTCATATTCCCAAACACGTTTCCATGTCATGCCGCTCGCCGGAATGCAACAAACAGGAATCCTCCTTACGCCCACTATGAGGAATCAGACCTCCCTTTTGTAGGGCCTCAAAGATAAACCTCCTAGGGGTTGCCACATCCTTTAAAGGTTTAGACCTGCGCGGCCTATCGGACTCAACGGCGTTAACCGCTCCCCCTCCATGATTGGCGAGCGGGTTGGTTCTCACATTGGGCCGATCCTCTTGGAAAGTCAGCCATCCAGCATCTATCAAATGTTGGACCTTGTATTTAAAGGCCAAGCATTTTTCAATGGAATGCCCCGGGACACCCCCATGGTACTTGCAAGTTGCGTTAGGGTCATACCACTTTGGGAAAGGGGGTTGGAGGACCTTTCCGGGAGTTACCACGGCCAAATGGTTGGCGATGAGGGACGGTAAGAGGTCTTTGTATGTCATTGGGAGTGGGGTGAATTCTTGAAATGGCCTCCGAGGGAAGTTCCTTGTTGCGTTGGAATTACCGGCCGGGCGAGTTGTGTTCGGAGTTGGAACTTGGGGAGCTTCCCTCTGGGTGGGTGCCTTAGGCTGCACAGGTGCTGAACTAGAGGCGTTCCCGGTATGAGCCGAGAAGCTCGGGTGATGTTGCGCGTACTGATGGGTACCATGAGGTGTCTGCGGGGGTTTGACCCACGCGGGCGTTGAAGAGACGGCATGGGCATCTTCTTCTTTCCTTTTTGCCCCCGTTGTCCCGATTCTTTTGGCATTCACACTCGTGGAGGAAACGTAATCGAACTTTCCTCTTTTCAACCCTACCTCGATTCTTTCCCCGGCGAACACTAGGTCCGCGAAGCTGGACGGCATGTAACCTACTAGCTTCTCATAGTAGAACACTGGCAGAGTGTCTACCATCATGGTGATCATCTCTCTCTCAACCATGGGAGGAGCCACTTGTGCCGCCAGGTCTCTCCACCGCTGTGCGTATTCTTTAAAGGTTTCGCCCTCTTTCTTGAACATATTCTGCAGCTGAGTGCGATCGGGAGCCATATCGGAATTATACTGATATTGCCTTAGGAAGGCAGTAATCAGATCCTTCCAAGTATGGATACGGGAAGCTTCCAAATTAGTGTACCAAACTACCGCGGCTCCGGCCAAGCTATCTTGAAAAAAGTGTATTAATAGCTTCTCATCCTTAGAGTGTGCGCCCATCTTGCGACAGTACATCTTGAGATGGTTTTTGGGACAAGTCGTCCCTTTATACTTGTCGAAGTCCGGTACTTTGAACTTCGGGGGGATAACAACATCGGGTACTAAGCAAAGATCCGTCATGTCTGCGAACGGATAGTCCCCAAATCCTTCCATGGCTCTCAATCTCTCCTCGAGGAGATCGAGCTTCCTCCTTTCTTCAGTTGCCGGGGGCGGTCCTTCCGTGGACAAAACTATGGGTTGTGTCGTGATGTTGGGCTGAGGCAACGTGCTGGGTGCCGGCCCTTCGGGGATCGGGGGATAGAACTCGACATCCCTTCGAGCATAGTCTTGAGGGTCTTTGTGGACCTCGTCGGGCTGTTGAGGAGGCTCTCTTACAAGGACGGGAGAAGCAATATGGCCCGCATCGTCTTGCAGGATGGGTGGTGAGTAGTTGGGCGACAATCCATAAGGGTAAGCCGCTCGGTTGTATCCCAGATGAGGATTGCCATCGTGCCCCAGTGTGTCCCTTCCCCGTCCTACTATGTTTGAGGGAGGATGGTGCGCAGTTGCCAAGAGAGTTGGGTCTGCTTCGGCAGCCGAACTGACAACGGCAGCGGTGGCCACATTTTTCTCCATGAGCTGCCTCATTCCTAACATGGCCTCCATCATGGAAGCCATCTGTTCTTTCAGAGCCGACATGTCGGCTTTCATCTATTCATGTGTCTCCTCTTGATCACCCATCGTTCTAGATTTGGATTTGGTGCGATAGGGATGCCTTGTGGCGCGTTTAGTTATGGTGTTTTTCCCTAAAAAACCAAACGTGAGGAGTGGGTAAAGAAAGAAAGAATGCATGCTAGAGATAAAATGCAGGAGTGATTTGATTCGCACAAGCTTTTTGGAGTAGAAACATGGGACCAACTCATTTTATTTCAGAAAGTCGTATCTAGTCAAAGTCTGAGAGACCATACAAGTTTCCTAGCGATTTCTAATTATGTGGGCCATTAAGTCTATCATATGCTGACAATAGCCGAGAAACCCATGAATTTCTTCGGGGGCGGAGTAGGTGTCCGCCATTGCCTTGGCCTTGGCTAACAATCAGGGAAGTTCTTGACTCCCGTTCAAGGTAAGAGCAAACCGATCCATCCACATGGTTGCCTCTTGGTGTAAAGAGTCGATCACCCTTCCTCTAGCCTCTTTTTCCGCGTATACTGGGGCATACTCGTCCGCGACCCTTTGCTCGTGGGCCGTGGCTAGACCTAACTCTTCTTGGTACTTGGCGATGATAGCTAGCGTGTTGGTCTCCGTCTCGCATAAACGCTGAGACAAGCTCCTTTTGGACCTTGAACAGGCGACTAACTCCTCTTTCAAGACCATGCTATGTGCTCGCGACTGGTCCCTCTCTTCCCTTCGCAGCTTGAGTTCATTGTTGCTACCCCACAGAGCTCCGCGAAATTTGTTACGGCCATACTCTTCCTTGCGAGCCCTCTTGGCCTCTTGTTCAAGGGCTCTTGCGGTAGTTGCATTCTCTTCCCGTAATCCGGCACACTCCTTTCGGATGTGTGTAGCGGCCAACTTGAACTTCTCCTTGGCAAGTTTCGCCTTTCCTAACTCGCTTTTGAGAGCTTGGACTTCTTCGTCCTCTTCCGGTGCTTCGAAACTTTTTTCGCTGACGACTTTTAACTTGGCGAGCCAATCTAGACCTCGTATATGAACTTTCAGCCATTCATGGTAACCACCAATGATGCCATTACGAATGCCCCTAAGTTCTTGATCTTTCCTTAACGGACTTCTCCATGCCCTATGGACTCTTTGTATCGCCTTGAGACTTTGCGCGCTTAGATTCCTCGCAAGGAAAGGCGAGAGACTTTCTTCGGTTGGCGCTCCCCTCATGGGGTACCCTAGTTGTCTTATGGCGAGTACGAGATTATAATTAATACACCCCCTAGTCCCTATCAATGGAATATTAGGGTAGTCCCCACATGAGAAAAGAACTCCTTCCTTGCCTTCCTTCCAACGAGGAAACCAATTGATCGCGCTGCCCCCTATCCCAACCAAATGTTGATCCCAATCGACTCTTCCTTTTTCGGCGCATGAGCGATAACTTTGAAGCGGACACGGGTGTCTCGTGTCTTGCTAGAATAGGTGTGAAACCAACCAAACACAGAGAGCGGGCAAGCAACAGACAACCCGTGCGCTACTCTTCTCGCACCTTTGGTCAAATGTGTCAAATAAATCTGCCAAGACAGCTACCACCGGGCTTTCCTTGCTATGGTGGTATGCGAGAAAAGCGTCGATGGCGGCTAGGTCCACCAAACCATCTACGTTAGGAAAGAGGACGACCCCAAAGATTAGTAATGCTAACACATCCATAAACGGGACCCAATCTTCTTGATTTGCCATATCCCTCGCCTTGTCTTCTAGGTACTTCCGTGGTAGGCCCGCTATGCCGTTTCGAGTTTGTTTTACGCGGTCCAAACCCCTTGCTGAATCTTTGACCACAGTTGCAATCCTGCTCAAAGAGGGGAGACACCCGGAGAAAAGATATGGTTTTCTTCCCCCGAGAGGACATCCTAGAATCTCTTCAAATTCTTCAATGGTCGGTACCAATTGGAAGTCTCCGAACGTGAAGCATCTCAAAGGCTGGTCGTAGTATTGGGTGAGTGACGTAATGGCCTCTATGGATATCTCTGCTATGGTCAAATCTAAGATCTTTCCGTAAGTCTTGCGGAAGGCTTGCATTCAGAGAGGTTCCATCAACCGTCCTAATTCCTTGATGCTGGTGGTATCTAGGCCTTTAACCTTGACTTGGTAAAACCTCTTGCCGGTTTGATTTGTTCCCATGCTTACTAAAGTGAGACAAAAAGCTGGTGCAAATCAAAACTCCGATATCTCATGAGTGGAATGGATGAATGCATGAAGGAATGCATATGACACAAATGCAATTTAGGAATGCGGGGGCCCGAGGAATTGCCTCCTTCTTAGATACAACGTCCAGGGGTAGCAAAGTGCCCCAACGTATGTATTTAAGAAGGTGACATGGACCCTCCGTTGGTTTGTTTACAGAGGGGATCAAGACGGAACCCGCGTGTGATGCATATGCGAAAGGCGCAACATAGTATGACAATATTCACAAAATATAAGCAAAAGGGTATATGATACTTATGCATGGCAGTGTGAAAGATGGCACGCAGCGTGTTTGCTCCGTGCCCCTATTTAAGGGACCTATAAGGGAGAGAGCTAACTAGGCTTTTAGTGATAACCCCCAAGGTGGTCATATCTCTCTTGATGGTCTCTAGAGGTATCATCCCCTTTGAAGAACATATTGCAGCAGTAGGGACTACTAGCAACAATAAGTTTTCAAAGAGAAAAGCTCTAGATGAGGGTTCACTGTAATCAAGCAAGTCGGAGACCTAGCATGATCACAGATTCACCTCCACTCCTTATGTTCCCAGGAACCCGGGTATAGGGCCCTTTTTTAACTCACAGTGTGTGCAAAGAGTGTTAGTGTTTGTGTGCATCAAATGAATAAATATTTACCTCATGCATACATTCTAAAACACACTAAAAGCAACAAATAGTTTATATACACAAGAACATAAGACAAATAAAGGGAAACCAACAAAGGAGAAAGTCATGATAAAACATTGCACAAGATTAAATGGCCTAACTCTCTAAAAATAGTCCCCAGTGGAGTCGCCAACTGTCGCAAACTACCCTTCGGTGGGAGGGCGACGCGTGACTCGCGGGATGCGTGTTCCACGAAAGGAATACGCGCGGAGTCGCCACCAACGTTTATTTGAGGTAAACATCGGAAAAACCGGAAAAGACGTGATCTACGAACTTTTAAGTGAAAGGTTCGGGAGTTGTATTTACGCACGGGGAAGGTATTAGCACCCCACACGTCCGTCCCAAGGGACGGAAGCCTTTAATCGAATGTGCAAACATGACCTTGATTTTTATGTTCCCTTTTTATGTCTTTATATCCTTTATACCTTTTTTATATTTTTTCTCTTTTTGTGGTCGACAAGGGTGTTTCCCTTTGCTCCTACGTATTCCTCAATTGCGATGAGGAAATTAGACCTACGTAGTTCTTTCTTATCAAGTGATTCTTTTTTACTTAAAAGGTGATCATTTTAAGGCGTTGGACCTTGAAAATGATCCATTTTACTTAGTAAGAATTTGAAATGATAAACTTCAAAAACCTATTTTTATGGACGAGCTTGACTAGGCGAGTTGATTTAGCCTTAGTTTCACTTTGGTTATTAGTCAATTCGATTAAGAATGAGAAATCCCAAAGAGAAAACGTCCAATTGATTTTTCGTTTTATTTTACTAAAAGGTATTTTTTTATTATTATATTATTATTTACCTCTTTTTTTGATTTCCAACGTGGTTGCGGCACGACCGATCGGTCGGAATTCATTTCAACCAAAGTTAACGGATAATACAATTCAAACGATCGGTGGAAATTTATTTTATTTTTAGGTTAAGCGAGAAATGACTTAAATAAAATGGCTTAAGCACGTCAAAAGGGGGTATAAGAAGTAAATGAAAACTAGAATAAAAATACATGAAACCAAATGTGGACCACCACGGATACATAGAGTGAATTGAAAAGCTTGGTTTGAAGTACTTACCCGTTGCAGACTGAAGAACGATGAAGAACGAATGAAGAACGTCGAAGAACGGTCGAAAACCTTCGCGAAATCACTCACGGAAACGTTACGGAAGCACCTTGGCTTGGATTTTCTTCACGGAAACAATTTTTCTAAGCAAATTTGAAAGAGAGAGAAGTGCCAAAGGGGCTGAACCCCTTTCCACTTCACTTCTCCCCCTATTTATAGAAAATTGGGGAGAAGCTTGCCACCCAGCTCGCCCAGGCGAGCAAGGTTGCTTCCTCCAGAAGCAACAGCCTTCTGGAGGAATCTTCTGGAGGGCCCAAGTGGGCCCGGTTTCTATTTGCACCCCCATTTTTACTAAGTACACCCCCCTGCCCTTTTTTTTGTGATTCTTTTTTCGTAAAGTTACGGAAACTTACGAATTTCGTAACAATACTTGTTTTCTTTCCGTAATGTTACAGAACCTTGCGGATTACATAATCATCCCCTTTTTGACTTACGGAATGTTACGAAACCTCACTAATTGTGCAACGATGCCTCCATTTGATTTCCGGTGTGTCACGGAACCTTACGGATTGTGCATCAATATTTTCTTTTGTTTTCCGGCATGTCCCGGAATTTCACAAATTGCCTAATGATGGGTGCCAAGAACCTCACAAGGACCAAACAAAAGTTGCATGTCATCAAGCAAAGGTCCCCAGACGAAATTAGGGTATGACATACTTAAAACAAAAACTAACCGGATGACGAACAAAGAACGATGTAGAAGTCGATTACGGTTGCAATTCGGTAGCGCCTCAACCTCATTTTTCTCTTCTTTCTTCTTCTTCTCTCTGATTTCTCTCAATTCTGGACCTTGGAACCCCTTTACTCAGCCTCCCTCATGCCTATTTATAGCAAAAGATGGCATTAGAGGTCATGGCAGCTCGCCCAGCCTAGCCAGGGTCCTGAAATCCCCCTGAAATGACCCTTTTGCCCCCCTTTCAGTATCTTTCACATTCTTGATCAAAACATTGAATGATCATCTATTTCGCACTCTAATTGGTGTTCAACACTGTAAGTCGACTAGTAAGGATTAAAATATCAAGAAACGATAGTCCCTGGATGAAATTAGGGTATGATAGTTTCCCCTCTTTACTTATCTTTTATTGGAAATAAAAGGGAAGTAAAGATAAGAACACTAATTTTGTTCTAGCGATCTTGCTATTCGACCGGGCAATTGGCAAAAACCAAGGAAGTGAAACCGAGAAATCATAAGGATATTGAAGTTCTATAGAGCGAATGACATTTGAAGTTCATCTTTTTTCTTTTTCTTTTTTTTTCAAAGCATAGAAATAAAGGATGTCAAGTCCTACGAAGCACAAACAAGGACATTGAGTCCTATAAAAGACAAAAGATATTGAAGTCTTTGAAATGTAAATGAAGACATTGTAGTCTTTTGAAAGCGTAAATGACTAAAGACATTGAAGTCTTTTGAAATGTGAATGAAGACATTGTAGTCTTTTGAAAATGTAAATGGCTGAAGACATTGAAGTCTTTTGAAATGTAAATGAAGACATTGTAGTCTTTTGAAAGCGTAAATGACTGAAGACATTGAAGTCTCTTGAAATGTAAATGAAGACATTGTTGTCTTTTGAAATGTAAATGACTGATGACATTGAAGTCTTTTGAAATGTAAATAACTGAAGACATTGAAGTCTTTTGAAATGTAAATGAAGACATTGAAGTCTTTTGAAATGTAAATGAAGACCTTGTAGTCTTTTGAAATGTAAAGAAGACATTGAAGTCTTGAAAAAAGACATTGAAGTCTTTGAAATGTAAAGAAGACATTGAAGTCTTGATAAAAGACATTGAAGTCTTTGAAATGTAACGAAAACACTGAAGTCTTGGCAAAAGACATTAAAGTCTTTGAAATGTAAAGAAGACATTGAAGTCTTGGCAAAAGACATTGAAGTCTTTGAAATGTAAAAAAGACATTGATGTCTTGGCAAAAGACATTGAAGTCTTTGAAATGTAAAGAAGACATTGAAGTCTTAGAAATGTAAAGAAGACATTGAAGTCTTGACAAAAGACATTGAAGTTTTTGAAATGTAAAGAAGACATTGAAGTCTTGACAAAAGATATTGAAGTCTTTGAACTGTAAAGAAGACATTGCAGTCTTGGCAAAAGACATTATAGTCTTTGAAATGTAATGAAGACATTGAAGTCTTGACAAAAGACATTGAAGTCTTTGAAATGTAAAGACATTGAAGTCTTGACAAAAGACATTGAAGTCTTTGAAATGTAAAGAAGACATTGATGTCTTGACAAAAGACATTGAAGACTTTGAAATTTAAAGAAAACATTGAAGTCTTGGCAAAAGACATTGAAATCTTTGAAATGTAAAGAAGACATTGAAGTCTTCACAAAAGACATTGAAGTCTTTGAACTGAAAAGAAGACACTGAAGTATTGGCAAAAGACATTGAAGTCTTTGAAATGTAAAGATAGAGGACTTTGAGTCCTATGAAAGCATAAAGACAGAGGACTTTGAGTCCTATGAAAGATAAAGACAGATTGGGTGTTTTTATTAAACACACCCCTGATAAACACACTCTTGATTGTTTTTTCTCTTTTTTTACTAACCCTAATTTTTTCCTAGGCTGCCTTTTTGGGTTTTTGGCCTACCAGGTGAGAACTTCTAATCTGCCCCTAGGTTTGCTTGAGGTTCATGCATGGTGTCTCACATTGCCCCAGTGTAGGGCTCTGAGGTATCTATTGTTGTCTTTTGTCATGATCTTGTAGCAAGGAAAAAAAAGAAAGAAACTGTACAGGTTCTCAAAAATGAATTTTCAAGAATGAGAAGTATTTAAAAGATGTTCAATTGATAGATTAAGTCGAATGACTCTTGTCCTTGATGACTCACCTTTCTCTTAAAAAGACAACTTTTAAGAATGATGAAATGAGGTCACATGAATGTCTGTACTTTTTATTTGAAACACAGTCAATCAAACATTTTTTTTTAA
Source organism: Glycine max (assembly GCF_000004515.6). Classification (NCBI taxonomy): domain Eukaryota; kingdom Viridiplantae; phylum Streptophyta; class Magnoliopsida; order Fabales; family Fabaceae; genus Glycine; species Glycine max. The sequence continues at coordinate 37,973,818 of NC_038242.2, read as the reverse complement.
CTTTTTACTTTACTCGTCGTTTACGGCACCCTCACCAAACATGGAGAACGAGCAATTTCTGATTGAACAGACTTGGAGATCAACTCAAGAGCCCAGGTCACTTGAGCAAACAAACCAACAACTTACATTCACATTCCAGTGGATGTTAAATAAGCAAAGATGTAATTGTGAGAGAATGAGAGACAAGGACATCAAATTTATCCATATTATTAGCATTGTGACTGTTGTTTACAGTAATGGCATAAACTTGAAAATCCTATTGAGTCATTGGAGACATCTAACAACAACCTTCAAATTGCCCCATGCATAGTGTCACTTGCCAACGTCAAAATTCACAAGCGATTATCCTCCTCAAATTTTAGCCAGGCCGCATCAATTAGACTTTGCACCTTATGTTTCAAGGTCATACAATGCTCAATGGAATGCCCCGAGACTCCTCCATGATGAGTTCATGTTGCATTCGAGTTGTATCCTCGAAAAATGGAGGTTGAGGAACCTTGGCTGGGATTATGGCTACCATTGCATTATTGAGTAGATATGGGAGTAAGTTAGCATACGACACCAAAATTGGGGTGAATCCTACAGGCTTCTTTGCTGGAAAATTCTTTCCCTGGTTGGTGTTTTAGGGGTGGCCTTTGTGGATGATTGGGTGTTCTTGGTTGATAGGATGGTGGGTAATGAGAAGAGCTGATATTGACTGAGTGTTGACATTGTTGAGCTGGTGGGAAATTTGGCCATGTAGGAATGGCAGTCATAGCATGGGTTCCTCCCTCATTCTTACTCTCTCCATTTGCCCTAGGCTTCCCATTCATCAAAGTAGGATAATCAAATTTTCCTCTTTTTAGACCCACTTCGATCCTTTCGCCGACAAAAACTAAATCGGCAAAGCTTGAAGGCGTGTAACCCACCATCTTCTCGTAGTAGAACACTGGTAACATGTCTACTATCATTGTTATCATCTCCCTCTCCACCATGGGGGGCGCTACTTGAGCTACCAGATCCCTCCACCTTTGGGCATATTCTTTGAAAGATTCATGCTCCTTTTTACACATGTTCTATAGTTGCATTCTATCCGGAGCCATATCAAAATTGTACTAATACTGCCTAATGAAGGAAACCATTAGGTCCTTCCAAGAATGGACTCAGAAAGGTTCCAGATTAGTATACCAGGTGACAGCTGCCTCAGTAAGACTTTATTGGAAGAAATGCATCAACAATTTTTTCATTTTTCGAGTATGCCCCCATTTTCCTGTTGTACATCTTCAAGTGATTCTTGGGGCAAGGGGTCCCTTTTTACTTGTCGAAGTCTGGCACCTTGAATTTGGGAGGGACGACGACATCAAGCACTAGGCATAATTCTGCCATGTCGGGAAAAGGGTAGTCACCAATCCCCTCAATGGCCTTCAACCTTTCCTCTATATGATTGAATTTTTCCCTTTCCACCATGGCGAAAGGGACCTTTCCCATTGCAAAAGGCAAGGGTTGTGGTTGTGGGTGGTACTGCGGGCCCCTCGAGGTGTTAGACTGGGGAACGCCACCAAATGCTAGCCCCTCAATGGCATGTCCGAGGTAAGGCTCGAAGTCAGCTAGAGCACGGTCCCAGGGTTCTTCATGTGCCCCCCCCCCATGGGTTGAGCAAAATGTGCATGCCCCAACTGGGGTTGCTAGCTTTCAAAGGGAACATGAGTAGAGTGGTTGGCGTTCTCGTCAGGCACTTGCACAGCATTGGGTGGTGCATAGTTGGGAGGCAAGCCGTATAGTGGGAAAGAATTCTTGCTCTGCACAACATGGGAACCACATGTACTTCCCAATGTTTCTCCTCCCTAACCTACCATATTCCAGAATGGAGGATTTACTTGATTAAGGCCCGATGGGTGAGTCGGGTCTACCTCAGTGGCGGCACTCGTAGTGGCAACTACAACCACATTGCTTTCCATTATTTTCTTCATGCTTAACATGGCCTCCATCATGGCAGCCATTTGGTCTTTCATGGCCTCCATGTCGGCCTTCATCTGTTCTTGCACCTCCTCTATTTCACTCATTACTCTAGCTCTGGCACGCGTTCAGTAAGGGCATTGTAAAGCGTGTTCTTTCCTTTTGATTACAATGATTACAGTTCTAATTTCAAGGAAAGAATGCAATGAGCAATGCCACCAATGTGAAAATAAAAATAAGCATGGATGTATGTGAATGATGCATTGTCAAAGTATTGCAAATTTTACACAAGACATTTAGTAGAACATAGGGTTGAATCAATTCAGATTTTCATTAAAACAACATTGTTCATCACATATTGTCAAAGTGAAACTGGAAATAAAACATGGACGTCAACAGTCCTTAATTTTTGTAAATTATTTAGCTCAATCATGTGTTGGCAGTAGACAAAGAAGCTATGCAACTCGATCTATCTTCTGCCCTAACTTTTGCAAGCTGGTTACTTCCATACTTGACCTTGACTTGATGAACCTTTCCTTAAAAAACACGTGCTTGGTTCAACCCCATAATCCAAGGAATAGAAATTTTGATTGTCCATACTTCGACAACATATCATAGAGATGAATGACTAGGGCATACTTATGTTATGCATGGCAAATGTAATTATGAGATTGACATGAGAAGCCCAAAGAACCATCATTTCCTAGTTAACCATGCATTAGGTACCATGTGTCATACCCTAATTTTGTCCGGGGACTATCATTTGTTGATCTTTTGATCCTTGCTAGTCGACTTGCGGTGTTAAACACCAGTTACGATGTAAAACAGATGATCATTCAATATTTTGATCAAGGATGTGAAAATACCCATAAGGGAGAGCAAAAGGGTAATTTTAAGGCTTTTTCTGAACCCTGGCTCCCCCAGGCTAGCCTCTAGCTCTCTTGGGCCACAAAATAACTTCATGGTGAAGTAACCAGCTCACCTAGGCGAGCAAGGTTGCTTCAGAATGAAGTTACAGCTTGTCGGGGCTAGTTGTGCTCGCCTTGGCGAGCTATCATGACCCCAAATGCTTTGTTTTGTTATAAATAAGCATGAAGAGGGGCTGAGAGAGAGGTTTTGAGGTCTAGAGGTGAAGGATTAGAGAGAAAGAAGAGAAAAGAAGAAGGAAGAAGAGAAAAAGAAGCTAAATAACTCTTGAATTGCGATCGTAATCATTCTTCGATCGTTCTTCATTCGTTATTTATTCTTCATCTGGTTAGTGTTTGTCTTTAAGGATTCGAACATGATTTATGGACCCTTAGGGGTCCTCTCTATTATTTTGTGCATCTTCATCTCCTTCTTCGATCATCGGTAATTGCTTTTCTTTTGTAAAGTAAGTTTTAGCCGATCATTAGTGCTGCAAAGTTCTCTTAAAAAACGATTGAAGGTTGATAAGCAAAAATCCACAATAAAACCCATCCATAAACTTCTTCATTTCATCAAAAATCAAGAGATCCTTTCAAGGTCCAACGCCTTAAATGACTTTCATTTGCAATTAAAATCAATCTTTCAAAAAAAAACATAAAATCAATGTAAGGCACAAACTTTCAGATGTAAAGAACTACATAGGTCTAAGTTCCTCATCGCACCTGAGGCTACGTAGGAGCCAGGGCAATACCCTTGTCGACCCAAAAAAAGTAAAGAACATAAAAAGGAAAAAAATAATAAACATAAAAGGGAAAATACATAATTTTGAAGTCATATTTTGCACACTCGATTAGAGACTGTCGTCCCTTGTGACGGGTGCGTCAGGTGCTAATACCTTCCCCGTGCGTAAACAACTCCTGAACCCTCATTTTCAAAATCCACAGACCTTCGCCTTTTTAGTTTTTCTAACGTTTTCCTCAAATAAACGTTGGTGGCGACTCCGCCCATTTTCTCCTTTGGAGACAAACGCTTTGGCCTATCCATTTTTCCCTTTTCGCACCCCCGTCGAAGGGTAGGTTGCAACAGTGGGCGACTCCACTGGGGACATTTAGAGAGTTAGGCCATTCAGTCAGTGTGCAATGTTTTTTATCATGAATTCTTCGTTAGGCCATTCATGTTCCTTTTTCCCTTCTATCTTTTGTTTTGTTCATATTTGTATATAACCTTTGCTATGTTGTTGTGTTTGGTGTGTGTTTGTCTGTCGATTACATTCATAGTTAGAAATATTTTTTTTCAATGCACACATGGCACCTATGCCTCACACACACATTGAGATATTAGGCCCTATACCCGGGTCTGTGTGAGCCATAAGGAGTGGAGGTCGATCTGTGGTCATGTTGGGTCTCCCTCTCGCTTGATAATAGTGACACCTCATCTAGAGTTTTCCTCTTTTAGTGTTGCATTGTTGTTGATAGTCCCGATCACCACAATGTATTACCTAAGAGGATGATATCTCTAGAAGCCAGTAAAGTTACTTGAAACCACCCTTTGGAGTTGTCACTAGAAGGGGACTTTTGGATCCTTTCCATTAGATTACTGAATTAAGGGCACATAGCAAACTCACTCTGGCATGTTCCTTGATTGCATCATGCATCTCTTCATGGCATCATAATGGGCATATCATTCCTGCATTCATCCTTTATCATATTCGTGCATTGCATTTGCATAAATCACTATATTATCATACCTTTCATTTGTTCTGCCAACTGCATATATTCCATTTCCATTGTTCGCTCATCATGTTCACTCATGCATGATCCTTTCATTTTCCTCTACAAAAAAAAAAAGCAAACAAAAACAAAAAAGGAGAACAAAAAGAAAGTCACAATTAAGAATGGAAGTTTACACCACATTCTTAGTTACATGTGTGTTGGGTACCATGATGATGGTTGTAAACCAACCATGTTGGGATTATACATTCATTTCTCTTAAAAAAATGATTTAAGATCATGTGAACATGGTACCTAATGCAGGGTTAACTAGGAAATGATGGTTCTTCGGCCATCTCAATCTCATGATTACATTTGCCATGCATATCATAAGTATGCCCCAGTCATTCATCTCTATGATAGGTTGTTGAAGTATTGTCAATCAAAATTTATTTTCCTTGGGTTATGGGGTTGAACCAAGCACATGTTTTTCTTAAGGAAAAGTTCATCAACTCAAGGTCAAGTATGGAAGTAACTAGCTTGCAAAGTCGAGGCAGAAGATGGATCAAGTTACATCGCTTCTTTGTCTAGTGCCAACACATGATTAAGGACTGTTGATGTCCATGTTATTTCCAGTTTCACTTTGACTCTGACGAGATGTAATAAACAATGTCATTTGAATTTATTCAACCCTATTTCCTATTGAATATCCTGTGTAAAATTATGCAATACTTCAACAAATCATTCACGTACATCCATGATTTTCATTGGTTGCATTGCTCATTGCATTCTTTCCTTGAAATCAGAATTGTAATCATTGTTATCAAAAGGAAAGATACTTTACAACGCCCTTACTGAACGCGTGCTAGGGCTAGAGTAATGGGTGAAATAGAGGAGGTGCAAGAGCAGATGAAGGCTGACATGGAGGCCATGAAAGAGCAAATTGCCTCAATGATGGAGGCCATGATGAGCATGAAGAAGATAATGGAGGTCAATGCGGCTGCAATTGCCGCTATCAGCATCATTGCTGAGATGGACCCGACTCCCTCATCTAGTCTCAACCAAATAAATCATCCAACCTCAGATATGGTAGGTCAGGGAGGCAAAGAGTTGGGAAGTACGAGCGGCCCCTATTTTGTGCAAGTTCAGAACAAGCATGTCTTTCCGCCATATGGCATGCCTCCCAACTACACATCACCCGATGTTGCACACGCTCTCGATGAGAATGTTGACAACTCCACACCCATACCCATTGAGAGCCAACAACCCCAAGCTGACCATGCACATGTCTCTCAAGTCATGGGGGAGACGCATGAAGTACCCCACCACAATCTAGCTGATTTTAAGCCTCGCCTCAGATATGCCACTGAGGGGCAAGCAGTTGGTGGTGTACCTCTGCCAAACACTTTGGAGGGCCCTTAATTTCGCCCACAACCACAGCCCTTGCATTTTGCGGTGGGGAGAGTCCCTCCTACTATGGTGGAAAGGGTAAAATTTGATCATATAGAGGAAAGGCTTGGGGCCATTGAAGGGGGTGGAAATTATGCTTTCGCTGACATGGTAGAATTATGCCTAGTGCTTGACATCGTCATTCCTCCAAAGTTCAAGGTACCAAATTTCGATAAGTACAAGGGGACTACTTGCCCCAAGAATCACTTGAAGATATACTGTCGGAAAATGGGGGCATACTCGAAAGATGAAAAATTGTTGATGCATTTCTTCCAGGAAAGTCTTACTGGGGCAGCTGTCACTTGGTATACTAATTTGGAACCTTCTCGAGTCCATTCTTGGAAGGACCTAATGTTTTCCTTTTTTAGGCAGTATCAGTACAATTCAGATATGGCTCTGAATAGGATGCAACTACAGAGCATGTGTAAAAAAGAGCATGAATCCTTCAAAGAATATGCCCAACGATGGAGGGATCTGGCAGCTCAAGTAGTGCCCCCAATGATAGAGAAGTAGATGATAACAATGATAGTAGACACGTTACTAGTGTTCTACTATGAGAAGATTGTGGGTTACACGCCTTCAAGATTTGTCGATTTAGTTTTTTGTCGGCGAAAGGATCAAAGTGGGTCTGAAAAGAGGCAAATTTGATCATCATACCTTGATAAATAAGAAGCTTGGGGAAAATGGAGAAAGTAAGAATGAGGGAGGAACCCATGCTGTGACTGCCTTTCCTACATGGCCGAATTCCCCACCAGCTCAACAATGTCAATACTCAGCCAATATCAGCCCTTCTCATTACCCACCACCCTATCAGTCAAGAATACCCAATCATCCACAAAGGCCACCCCTAAATCAGCCACAAAGCTTGCCTGCCGCACATCCAATAACAAACACCACCCTTAACACAAACCAAAACACCAACCAGGGAAGGAATTTTCCAACAAAGAAGCCTATAGAATTCACCCCAATTCTGGTGTCATATGCTAATTTACTGACATATCTACTCAATAATGCAATGGTAGCCATAACCCCAGCCAAAGTTCCTCAACCTCCATTTTTCCGAGGATACAACTTGAACGCAACATGTGCTTATCATGGAGGAGTCTCGGGGCATTCCATTGAGCATTGTAAGACCTTGAAACATAAGGTACAAAGTCTAATTGATGCGGGGCTGGCTAAAATTTGAGGAGGATAATCGCTTGTGAATTTTGACGTTGGCAAACGACACCATGCACGGGGCAATTTGAAATTTGTTGTTAGATGTCTCCAATGATTCATTAGGATTTTCAAGTTTATGCCATTACTGTAAACAACAGTTGCAATGCTAATAATATGGATAAATTTGATATCCTTATCTCTCATTCTCTCACAATTACATCTTTGCTTATTTAACTTTCACTAGAATGTGAATGTAAGTCGTTGGTTTATTTGCTTAAGCGACCTACGCTCCTAAGTTTGACATCTTTGTCTTTATGCTTTCATAGGACTCAAAGTCCTCTGTCTTTATGCTCTCATAGGACTCAAAGTCCTCTGTCTTTGCTTATTTAACTTTCACTAGAATGTGAATGTAAGTCGTTGGTTTATTTGCTTAAGCGACCTACGCTCCTAAGTTTGACATCTTTGTCTTTATGCTTTCATAGGACTCAAAGTCCTCTATCTTTATGCTCTCATAGGACTCAAAGTCCTCGGTCATTTACTTTTCAAAGACTATCATAGTCTGTTGTCTTGCAGAGATAATCAAGGTCATCTGCTCCTTTACATTTCAAAGACTTCAATGTCTTTTGTCAAGATGACAATGTCTTCATTTATATTTCTTAAGACTTTAATGTCTTTTGTCAAGACGAAAATGTCTTCATTTACATTTCAAATACTTCAATGTCTTTTGTGAAGACTATCACAGTCTTCTTCACATTCTAAATACTTCAATGTCTTTCAATAAGACTATCACAATCTTCTTTACATTCTAAAGACTTCAATGTCTTTTGTCAAGCCAACAATGTCTTCATTTACATTTCAAATGACGTCAATGTCTTTAGTCATTTACGCTTTCAAAAGACTACAATGTCTTCATTTACATTTCAAAGACTTCAACGTCTTTTGTCCCTTATAGGACTCAACATCCTTTTCTTTGTGCTTCGTAGGACTCGACATCCTCTATTTCTATGCTTTGAAAAAAATATATATCTTCCGCTCTATAGAACTTCAATGTCCTCATGTTTTCTCGATTTCACTTCCTTGGTTCGCTAGTTGCCTGGTCGAATAGTAGTATCGCTCAAACTAAATTAGTGTCCTTATCTTTACTTCCCTTTTATTTCCAATAAAAGATATGTAAAGAGGGGCAACTGTCATACCCTAATTTCGTTTGGGGAAAATCATTTCTTGATCTTTTAATCCTTACTAGTCATCTTACGGTGTTGAACACCAGTTACAGTGCAAAATAGATGATCATTAAATGTTTTGATCAAGAATGTGAAAGATACCAAAAGGGTGGCAAAAGGGTCATTTCAGGGGGATTTCTGGACCCTGGCTCACCCAGGCTAGCCTCTCGCTCGCCTGGGCGAGCAAGATTTCTTCAGAATGAAGTGACAGCTCACCTGGGCGAGCTGTCATGACCCTAAATGCTTTGTTTTGCTATAAATAAGCGTGAAGAGGGCTGAGAGAGAGGTTCTGAGGTCTAGAGGTGAAGGATTGAAGAGAAAGAAGAGAAAAAGAAGCTAAATCGTTGTCGAATTGCGACCATAATCATTCTTTGATCGTTCTTCGTTCTTCATCCGGTTAGTGTTTGTCTTTAAGGATTCGAACATGATTTATGGACCCTTAGGAGTCCTCTCTATTGTTTTGTGCATCTTCTTCTCCTTCTTCGACCCTAAAAAAGTAAAAAAACATAAAAGGGAAAAAATAATAAACATGAAAAGGGAAAATACATAATTTGAAGTCATGTTTTGCACACTCGATTAGAGGCTTTCGTCCCTTGCGACGGGCACGGGGGGTGCTAATACCTTCCCCGTGCGTAAACAACTCCCAAACCCTCATTTTCAAAATCCGCAAACCTTTTCCTTTTTGGTTTTTCTAACGTTTTCCTCAAATAAACATTGGTGGCGACTCCGCTTGTTTTGTCCCTTGGAGACAAACGCTTTGGCCTATTAATTTGTCCTTTTCGTACCCCCGCCGAAGGGTAGGTTGAGACACCATGTTCACATGATTTTCAATCATTTTTAAGAGAAATGAGTGTATAATCCTAACATGGTTGGTTTATAGCCATCATCGTGGTACCCAACACATGTAACTAAGAATGTGGTGAAACTTTCATGACTTTCTTTTGTTCTTTTTTTTGTTTTTTTTTTTAGAGGAAAATGCAAGGATCATGCATGAGTGAACATAACATGCGAACGATGAAAATAGAATGTATGCAGTTGGTAGAACAAGAGCATGCTAAATGAAGATGTATGATAATGCAATGACTTATGCAAATGCAATGCATGAATATGACAAATGATAAATGCATAAATGATATGTCCATTATGATGCCATGAAGAGATGCATGATGCGATCAAGGAACAAGCCAGAGTGAGTTTGCTATGTGCCCCCCTAATTCAGGATCCTAATGGAAAGGATCCAAAAGTCCACTTCTAGTGATAATTCCCAAGGGTGGTTTCATGTAACTTTACTAGTTTCTAGAGATATCATTCTCTTAGGTAATACATTGTGGCAATAGGGACTATCAGTGACAATGCATCACCAAAAGAGGAAAACTCTAGATGAGGCTTCACTGTTATCAAGCGAGTCGGAGACCCAGCATGACCACAAATCAACCTCCACTCCTTATGGCACACATAGACCCGAGTATAGGGCCTAATATCTCAATGTGTGTGCGAGGTGTAGGTGCTATGTGTGCGTAGAAAAAATATTTCTAACTATGAATGTAATCAATAGATAAACACACACTAAACCCAACAACATAGCAAAGGTTATATACAAATATGGACAAACCAAAAGATAAAAGGGAAAAGGGAACATAAATAAAGAAGTCACAACAAAAACATTGCACACTGATCGAATGGCCTAACTCTCTAACAAGTCCCCAGTGGAGTCGCCAACTGTCGCAACCTACCCTTCGACAGGAGGGCGAGGCGAGATAAAGGTGCGTCTTCTCGTTAAGAAAACACATGGAGTCGCCACCAGCGTTTATTCAAGGAAAACGTTAGAAAAACCAAAAAGACGGTAGCCTTTAATCAAGTGTAAAAAACATGACTTCAAAATTGTGTATTTTCCCTTTTTATATTTTTTTTATTTTTTGGGATCGACAAGGGTGTTGCCCTTGGCTCTACGTATCCTTAGGTGCGATGAGGATTTTAGACCTACGTAGTTCTTTAAGTCTGAAAGTTTGTGTGTTACATTGATTTTATGTTATTTGAAAGATTAATTTTAATTGCGAACAAAAGTTGTTTAAGGCGTTCAACCTTGAAACGATGTTTTAACCTTTGAAAAGCGGAGAGAATCGTTAAGGTGTTGGACCTTGAAACGACCTCAAGTGATGTTTGATGAAAAGCGGAGAGAATCGTTAAGGTGTTGGACCATGAAATGATCTCAAGCGATATTTGATGAAAGGAAGTTTATGAGTTGGTTTTACTTTGGTTTTGCATATTAACCTTTAATTTTTTTTAAAGATAACTTACAACACAAATGATCGGTTAAAACTCACTTTACAAGAAGAAAATGAGATTACTGATGATAGAAGAACAAGATGAAGATGCACAAAATAAGAAAGAGGACGCCTAAGGGTGCATAGATTGCATTCAAATACTTAAAACAAAAACTAATCGGATGACGAACGAAGAACAATGTAGAAGTCGAGATCGCAATTCAGTAGCGCCTCAGCCTCGTTTTTTCTCAGTCTTCTTCTTCTCTCTGATTTCTCTCAATTTCTCTCAATCCTGGACCTTAGAACTGCTTTTCTTAGCCTCCCTCATGCCTATTTATAGCAAAAGATGGCATTAGGGGTCATGGCAGCTCGCCCAGGTGAGTTGTTGCTTCATCCTGAAGTAAGCTGGCTCACCTAGGCGAGCTGGTTCCTTCACCCCGAAGCAATTTAGGGGCCCAGGCGAGCTAAAGGCTAGCCTGGGCAAGCCAGGGTCTAGAAAACCCCCTTAAATGACCCTTTTGCCCCCCCTTTCAATATCTTTCGCATTCTTGATTAAAACATTGAATGATCATTTGTTTCACACTATAACTTGCATTCAACACCGTAAGTTGACTAGCAAGTATTAAAATATCAACAAACAATAGTCGCTGGACGAAATTAGGGTATGACAATGGGGATGGTAAAACATCCCTTGTCCTCCAAATGTCTTGTGGGTCTTAGTTGATGTAGCATATCCCATGTGAGTTTTTCAATAGGTGGTTCCTCCTTCTTCCTTATATCATCTCCATGTATTTCTCAAATTTGGCCATCCTCTCATCGTCTCTTTGCTTACGGATGCTTAGCTTGCTAAAATCAATCAATGGAGGATTAAGTAAGGATTGCATACCTTGGGTTGAAAGTTTGGCTTGTGCTTTCATCTCTTTCTCTAGCACGATGCTTTCTTCTACCTCTTCTTCTTCTTGAACTCCCACGTCACACTCTATGGTAGAGATAAACAACAACTCCAAGGGGCCATCTTAAAGAAAGCCCAACAAGCATTCATGTGTGAAGAATGCAGAGAAGACCATCAAGCATCAAAATGCATTGAGGTACTAACCGAGGAGGTTAATTACATGGGAGGACAACAACGACCTTCCAATAACTTCCAACAAAGAGGTTTCCAAAATATAGATAGAAAGTACAACCAAGCAGGAGACAACAAACCACAACAAAGACAAAATTTGTGGGACCGACCACAAAGTTGGAAGAAGACTTGACCAAACTCACCGAAGTGGTCATCACCAACCACAAAATCACCAAACCTACAGTCAGAAGCATGGAGACTCAAATAAAGCAATTGGCCAAACAATTGCAAACCTTTTCAATTGGCTTTTCTACAGCCACCAAGGAGAACCCAAAAGGCCATTGCAAAGCATTCAGCAATCTCTACCTTGGCTCAATAACATTTCCAAATTATAAGTAACTTTGTTCATTTCCATCTATCTAAGTTAAGTAGATTCAGACAATGCATGAAGTTGCTTCTTGGAATAGGCTTCATGAACATATCAGTTGGATTCTCCCTCGCATCAACTTTATGGACTTCAACCCTCTTCTTAGTACGGATGAAGTGGTATCTGATTTCAATGCCCTTAGTCTTCTCATGATAGACTTGATCCTTGCCTAAAAAAATTCCACTCAAACTTTCACAGAAAATGATAACCTTTTCCTATGGAAACCCAAGGTTGCTAATCTGACCCTTCTACCAAATCCCTACCTTACGTTTACCAGAGACATGTACTCTTCCTTTGTAGTGGATTAAGCCACTATGTGCTAGGGTGTTTCCTTCCAACTAACAAGAAAATTTCCAATCGTGAACGCGCACCCAGTCACAAATCTCCATACATCCAAATCTACAACATAATCAGAATATGAGTAACTAGCGAGCACAAGATGTGTCTCCATTGCAGATGAGTCCAATATCAATTCCTTTTGAGAATATACATTTCATAACTTGCCAATGTTCCTTCTGTAGATTATCCATATACCTACTCATAACATTGATGCTAGGTTCGATCTGGTGAATACCATAACATACATGAGACTACATACATCACTTGCATAAGGAAAATGAGACATGTATTCCTTCTTTGGTTGTGACTGAGTAGTATTGAGTTCAAATAGAAGAATGGACGTTGTTAGAGGAGTACATACTGGTTTTGCGAATGCCATCCCAAAATGATTCATCACTTTCTATTCCTTCTAATACAAAAAAAGTTTTTTCTGGACACGATCCCTCTTGATCTCCATGCCCATAATCTTTTCAACAACTCTCATGTCATTCATCTCAAATTCACAATTGAGTAGTGACTTCATCTTCAAATTTGCCAACAAATTTTAAGATGTTATGAACATGTTTTTGTCCATATAGAGTAGTATACAAATGTTGGAACCATCCCCCATCTTGCTATAATAAACACACGAGTCATATTCGGATGTACCCATGAGAGACAATGAACTCATTGAATCTTTTGTACCAATGCCTTGGTGATTGCTTCAACCCATAAAGAGACCTCGTTAATATACACACATAATTTTCCTTTCCTTCCACCTCAAAACCTTATGGTTGTTATATAAGAATATCTTCCTTTAGTCTTCCATGGAGAAAGGTAGTTTGACATCGAGTTTCCCTAACTCCATGTCCTAAGTTGCCACTAGGGCCAACAAAACATGTATATAGGTGTGTTGAACTACTAAAGAGAATATTTTGTTTTAGTTCACTCCTTCCTTCTAATCGTAGCCTTTAGCTACTAGACGTGCTTTATAATGAATGACTTCTTTAGTGGATGATCCAAATTTGTTCTTGAAGATCCAATTTCACCCCACTACTCGTATACCTTTAAGTAGTTCAACTAAATCCCATGTCTGGTTCCTCTGAAGGAATTTCATATCTTTATTCATAACCATTTTCCACTCCTTGGTTTCATAATAGGAAATTGCTTCCTGATAAGTGGATGATTCAAATGAATTGATGTCTTCTGTTACATGTAGCACATAAGATATTATATCAAAGCCATGTCTTTCAGGAGCTTTGAATTGGCTTTGTGACATTCTAGGTGTTGTGGTTTTTGGCTACTTTGGATGGTTTTGACTCGTCTAGTCACTCTCCTCAATTGGTGCTGAATTTTGATGTTAAGGATGCATTTAAAGATCCTAATCAATCTCATCAGGTGCTTCAAACTGCTTTTGATCAATAATGTTTTTGATTGTGGAGCTCTTAAACTTCACTTGCTTAGTGACATCCTTAGCCTTGGCCAAATCTTCATCATATTTAGAATGCAGCATAGAGGGTTCATCAAAGTCAACATCTTGACTCAGAATGACTTTCTTTTAGATAGAGACCAGACTCATAATCCTTTGACTCCATCTTCATAGCCCATAAAGAATCTCTTATTGGCTTTTGGCTCTAACTTACCTTCACTTACGTGATTGCATGTCAAACACAATATAGCATGTTTTGTTGACTACTTCTTCCCAAAAACTCTTATTCAAGCTTGAATTCGATAGTATGTATCTGGCCCTTTCCAACAAGGTTTTGTTCATTCTTTCAGCTACTTTATGTTGTGGAGTATAACATAGAATACATTATCTTGCCATGCCTTCATCTCTCTAGAATTCATTGAATTCATTAGAGCAGGATTCCAAGTCATTATTTGTCCTAAGATACTTCATTGTCTTTATTGTATAATTCTTCATAAGAATCGTTCAATGCTTGAAAAAATTGAAAGCTTTAGAATTCTGCTTCATCATGAATACCTAAGTCATCTTGGAGTAATCATCGATGATGGAGAGTAAATACCTTGCCCCTCCCAGTGATGGAACACTCGAATGCCTCCCAACAGTTAGAATGGACATAGTCCAACTTTTCCTTTGTTGTGTGTACAATCTTTGGGAACTTCGACCGATGCAACTTCCCAGAGATGCAATGCTCATAAAACTAAAGAGGTTCCACCTTGTGATTTCCAGATAAGCCTCGCTTGCTCAAAATATCCATACCTTTTTCACTCATGTGGCTCTGACGCAGCATTGAATCAAAGAGATTAAAGATTTAAAGATTAGTCTTAGGATCTTTTGGTTTTAATATTTTTGCAATGCCAAAAAATTTTCTAAAGATGTGGCATTTATATTGGATGTTTTCAGACTAGGCATGTTGAGTGTTTTAGACTTAGTTTTCTTTATCCATGCTTAGTGGTAATGAAACATGATAAGTCATATGTATTGATCTCAAAGTTTTTAAAAAGCAATAAGTTTAACATTGTGTAATAGATTACAAAGTGTTAGAACAAGCAACAAAAGAAGGCAGTCTTTGTAGCTTGAGATAGTCAATTACCACATATTGTAATTGATTAGATTGCGCCTGGAAACTTAGGAGCTCTCTATGTTTCAAAATAATCAATTACCACAATTCATAATCGAATATTCCAGAAACATAGAAGCTTGAAAAGCTCTCTGTGAAACGAGATAATCGATTACCCCAATCTGTAATCGATTACCATGTTTCTGGAAATGCAAAACAAAGAGGGATTTGAATAAATTAATAAATTATCCCATTTGCTAATCAATTAAATTTGTTTTATCTGTTAAAACTATATATACCCTCACTTGTTCATTCTCATTAATGATTCTTGATTCAATCTTATCTTTTGAAAAATACTTTCTAAGAGTCATCTAAGGGAACCACTCTGCGTTTCAGTAAGAGATTCATGATGGTCAAGATTCATTCATTCTTCATCACAGTTTAAGAAAAAAAAGCTTTAAGATATTGTGATATGCATATTCAGGTGTATTCAATCTAATTTCGAATTCTTTCTAGTTTCTGAACTTGATTAAGGTTATCAAGGATTTGCGTGAGTTGATAGGGTTTCAACTATCGGTCCTTCTCTTGCAGGTTCAAAGGAAGAGTAGAATGTTGGGAATTATTTGTGCATAGTATTTGTACTTAGATTTCTATTAATGGAAGTTCTAAGGGGCCTTAGAACAACTAAATGTAGATCCTCTTGAGGATTGAACTAGTATAAATTCTATATGATTCTCTCTTTCTCTAAACCTTTGTTTTGATAATCAATCTTGGTAATGGAATTGATGTAAGAGGGGCATCATACTCTATTTTTCATAGATTTTTGTATTCATAGCTTTCATTGATTAAAAATATTTATCATTAAGTTTTTGAGAAAACCTTGGTTACAATGTGGGGTTAGGTTTAATTGAATCTCTAAGAATGAATGGGTAAACATTTTGAAGAGAATATATTCAACCCCTTCTAGATTCCTGGTTATTTCAACACACAGATACCACAAATAGTTATCAAATGAGCCATTAGACGCATGGCTTCCAAATTTTGAAATAGTAGAGACAAAGCCTGTCACAGTGGATCCTAGAAGGATGTACATATTTTCTTGCTTGGTTCCCAGCATTACCAAAGACTTCCATTTTCCTTTGATTTGAATAACACCACCTTTAACCCAACAAGAAAAACCTTCCAAATCCATGGCACCCACAGATACAAGATTTTTCTTAAGCTTTGAAACGTGATGAACTTTAATTAAGGTTCTAACAACACCATCATGCATTCTGATTTGTACAGAAGCTACACTGATATACTTACAAGGAGCATTGTTACCCATGAGGACGTCACCACCTTGTGCAAAATGTTGTTGTAGTTGTTCACCAACATTCAGAACCAAATCACTTTTTGATAAGGAGTCATTCTAAACAAGAGCAAAAAAAATAAAATTCTTTGTGTTCTTTGGACAATCTCGCTTCCAATGACCTGATTCTTTGCAGTAATTACAAGTGTCCTTAGGAACCACTTTGCTCTTCTTGCCACCTTAGCCTTTCTTCTTCTTCTACCCTATAGCAAAATCATTCACCGATAATCTGTGTATAGAGGTTTCATCACCATTCCTAGACACCTTTAGTCGAAGCTTTCTCGAATAAAGACTGGAGTTGACTTCTTCAAGTGTAATAGAGTCTTGGTCTACACTAACAGAACTCACAAAATTCTCAAATGAATAAGGGAAAAAGGCTAACGGAATCATTGTCAGATCTTTGTCTTCCATCTTGACATGAATGTCATGTAGCTCCATCATAACAAATTTGAGCTTATCAAGATGTTCCTTCAATGGCATACCTTTCCTTATTTGGAGACCAAACAAACATCATTTCAAAAGCAACTTGTGTCACTTTGGATTTCTAGAGTGAAAAATCAAATTAACAATATTTATATAACTATTTGAATCCTTATATACCAAAATTAACAATTTAATATACAATCCAATGATCCACCTGTTTATTTTGTTATTCTGATTTTCTTAAGATCATTCCAATACTCTACTGGAGGATCCCCATGAATCCTTCGTTCCCCAACAAGGGAAGTCCACCAATAGAGGGCATACCCTTGAAAGCTAAAGGTAGCCAATGGAACTTTTCTCTCTTCGCTAATTTGATGGCAATCAAAGAGTTGTTCAACCTTCATTTCCCAATCTAAGTAGGCCTCAACATTATCTTTTCCATGGAAATATGAGAGGCTAATGTTAACCTCTTGAGGCCTTCTATCCTTTTCTCTTCTTTGGGAGTGATGTTTAGTATGTGAACTATGGCGCCCTCTATAATAGTCACTAAGTTCTTCACTTAAACTCTTTCAATAGTCATGACTACTATAGGAGGCATGTTTTTCTCTTTTCATTTCTTTCATTATTTTTTTCTTTCTTCCTCTCTTATTTCTCTCTTTCATCTTGACTTATTTCTTCCACTCTTTTTTTACCTTTTTCTTTTTTCTCTTGTTTTTCTTTCCACAACTTAAGGGATCTCAACTCATCTAATATCTTATACAAGGGGTCCTTAGGAGTAGAACCCTCACCATTAACACTAGATGAAAAATGAAGACTCATGTTGGTTCCTAAGTTATGGTTCTTTCTTGTTGGGGTTTGAAAACAAAAGGTAAAAGAAACTATGGTTGAAACTAGCCAAAATAAACACTAAAAGAGGTGTGAAAGATAAGGTAAAAACTAATTGGTAAAAGGCAAGCTATCTAGGCAGTTTGACAATGGAGGGTAAAGGAAATAAGCTATGAAAGTAAGCAAGAAATTAAAGTGCAAGAAATGCAAACTAGGCGGATCCTAAGAGTGTTTGAATGACCTCATTTAAGGTTCCCAACAAAACACTCACTATCCTAAGGGAAAATTGCCTTAAATTATTATACACAAATGGAAGTTGGGTGACCTATTGGAGGCTCCCAACTTACTTCCAATGAAAGGCCTTTTTGTTACTAAATTTGAAAGCAATGAAAGTAAGTAAATTGTCAATTACAAAATTACAAAAAGGTCCTCAATTTTGGTGGTTGTTCTCTCTTTGGTGATTCACTCAATTTGGAGTGCTTCTTAGTCCAATAGCTCTTAAGGTGGTTGGCCCCTTGCTTCTTGACTCAAATTCTTCAAGGGATGGCACCAATCCTCCTTTCCAATTCCCTATATGGAAACTGACAAACAAGGAAACAAAGAGACAAGCAATAACCAAAGACAAAAAAAAATGAAATGAAATCTAAACCAATGGAGTTTTAACAAGACAATTTTTTCAAGGATTATTCAACAATTAAAGCAATGAAAAGGACATAGAAGCAAGCTAGGACTCAAAGAGAAACTTAGAATGGCTCTAGAGTAGAGTATAACAAACTAAAAAAAAAAGACTAAACAAACCTCTAGCTTTTGCACTTCTTTTTACACTAATTTTCAATTGAAATTTCGGAACTAAGATTGGTATAAAACAGGCACCAATTATAGAACAAATTTTTAGCCAAAACAACAAGCACACTTCCCTTTCACTTTTTTTTTTCTGGACACTGATTTTTTTTGCAACTTGTGTGATTTTTCTTATTTTTTTCCTTTAATCCAAATCTCTTGTTTCTTTTTTCATAATTTTGTTCCAGATGTTTAGAAAATTCATTAAAAATTTCAGCTCAAAACACGTAGTGACCAATTCCCAGTAATCTATACAAGTTTGTATGTTCAAGCTGCCAGCACCAGCGATTTCAACCTAGAAATCAAGAGTAATGTTTATGTTGCTTAAGGCTAGGATAGTTACGATTTGTGTTTGCTTATGCTCAATTATCTTGAATAACACAATTCAAGAGAGCTTAAGACTTATTTTGATTCACAAATCCAGCCACAACTCAGCATTACAACTCAACTTTATCATAGGCATCATGTAGGAAACTTTTAGAAAAAAAAAAAGAGTTCAACAACAAGACTACTTCTAGGAATTGATTTTGAACATGCTATGAACTAAATAACATGCATGAATTAGACTCAAAATTCAAAAGATAGGCTAAGAATGACAAGAATACATGAACAAATGTATCTAGAATTCAATCAACAAAAATAAAAATTCAACACAAACTTAGAACATAATGTGACAATTACTATGACTAAACATGACTCTAAGACAACATGGATTAAGTGATTTACACTTAGATTTTTTTGTTTATTTTCTAATCAATATTTTGGAAGAAAATTTAGATCTATGGTTCAGCACAATAATATTATGAATGAAAAATGATAGAACCTAAAATCAACACAAAAACACGATTCAAGAGTAGATCTACAAAATTTGAACCATAGAAATGCAAGAACAAGTGTAGATCTAAGATTTAATCAGTTTATTTTTTTTTTAATCTACTCTAAACAGAACCAAACCACAAGTGTGACATCCTAGAATTTCTACTCGGAATTTTGTAAGTGTTACATTTTAAATAATTATAGATATGTGTATTATTCAGTGTATATATATATATATATTCTTGGTAGAAGTATGTACATTGGGGGAAAGATACGCGGGTTAGACTAATTAACGAAGAGTAATCCATAACTGGACAGTTATAGATTAATTCGCAATTAATTAGTCTAAAAATTATCATTTTGCATGAAACTTAAAATTTAACAAAACCAACCTCTGAACCACGCTCAGGGTCTCATTCTGAGCGTTTTGATATGTATATTGCCTACTTTCGAAAACAGGTCCCGACGGGTGCAGAGAAACGTGAGGAACTGGAACCAGAGAGGTGGCACGCAAACTGAGGTAGGATTTCAGCATCCAAAAAGGTCCAATTTTTTCTCCTTTGTGGCTGAGTATGAAGTGAAATCAAGGGAAAAATACAGGCCCTTTTTTGCTCCACTTAAAATGGGACATGTGGCATTGCTTTTTGAAAAAAAAAACCCCTTTTGTACAAAAAGCCAAATCTTCTCTCTCCTTCTTCAGAAATTTCAGAAGTTTTTCCTCCCTTCCACGTTGCTTTTCTTCTTTCTTCTTCTTCTCCATTGTGCCTCCATTGAAGCTCCAAAATTCCTCTTCATTTCTACCCCAAATTGCAAGGAGAAGCCATTTTCAGAGTCTTGGGGCACACCTCTACTTCGTGGGGCTTCAAATTTCAGGTAAGAGTGGACTTCTTCTCACTTGAAATTTGTGGGTGTTGGGTTTTTGGGAGCTATGATGGGTAGTTCTACTAGGTTTTTGCCTTAGGGTAGTTATTTGTGAAGGAATTTGTTGAAATCATGCTAAACTTGACATGTTTAATGTGAGCCAAATTTACCCATGCTGATTTAGGGTTTTATGATGATGCTTTGTGATATATGTATGCTGAAAATGTTGATAGAAAACTGGTAGAGATGATGGGGAGAGTTATCTTAGGGTTAAATGTGAGAATGGTAGTGTTGTGAGTGGAAAAGTGTGAGATTTTGAGGGTTAGAAAAGCCAAATTTGGGGTTAGTGGAAATTGGAGTCTAAAGTGGGTTGATTCTAGTTTAGAATATCAATTAGGACTTGTAGGAAAGCTTGGGCAGAGAAAATGAGAAAAATGAGTGACAAATGTGAAAGAAAAGAGTCATTTCTAGGGTAAAATTGGGTGTTGAGAGGTCAAATCTTGAATAGGTGGAGTTTTCACCTTAAAACCAGTTTGAGCAAGTCTAAATCAATGTTATACACTTGATGAAGATAAGAGTTTACCCCAAAGTTACCCAATTCTCATTTTCACCTTTCAAACCTTGAAAATTCACTAAATTGGTGGGTTTTGGATACCTAGAATTTGATTTACCTTGATTTGAAGTTTGTTTTTGACTTGAGTATGATGTATACATGATTTAGGACTTGTAGGATCCAATTTGAGTAAAATTGGATG
Organism: Glycine max; assembly: GCF_000004515.6. Lineage (NCBI taxonomy): Eukaryota > Viridiplantae > Streptophyta > Magnoliopsida > Fabales > Fabaceae > Glycine > Glycine max. Next base: position 37,952,973 of record NC_038242.2, on the reverse strand, counting down.
TATGTAAGTTGGATTTCGAAATCTGCCACATTATGCAGAAAAATGTTGTTAAATTGTGCAGCAGATTTTTACCAAAAGTGCATAAAATGGTTGTGCATTGCGAGTCACGGGAAGGGTAGTACATCTCGTGTTCCAGGCATTTTCTAGCAGATCCCAACGGTCAAAATTTAGATTTCTGTATTAGGAACCTCCAGTAAAATTTTCAAGGCGATCCAATGGTTAACGAATCGGAACAAAGAGAATGTTACTGGGGCATGTGAGTAGGAAAAACTGTGGAATTTGAATGAGTTTTGGGCAGATTTTTCTGCCTCTACTCTGTTTTCTTGGTTTAGGGTAGTTTCATGATAATTGGAATTGAATTGTTTGGATATTGTGAAAGCTTGGAGGGGTTGATGGGGACCCAGTGCTAAGAGGAACGAGGATAAGGGCTACGTAGGAATGCATGAGCTCAAATTAAAGGTGGGCAACTAGGGATGGTGTGCTTATGCCTGACGTGTGGAAATGGGAGAGTTGATTTGCGCCATCGTCCGATCACCACCTAGTATCACATATGACAGGTGCCCCATAATCCAATAAGCTTGATGTGAGGAAGCGTGGAAGAGTCAGTCTTCCTACTTTTGTTTGTTGACCACAGAGTGGTACCTGGAGATATGTCACGGGGGTCAGGAGACCTTGGAGACGTCAAGTGGGGTGCTATTGCCCAAAACCAAGATTGACCAATCCCGACCCAACCTGGGCATAGTCAGTTAGTGAGAACCTGTGACGTACCTAAACAAGCGAGCTCCTGGCAGTCAACCAATAAAAGAACAAAGTCCATGAAGCAAGGAGGCTTGTGTGGCGGCTGGCCAGCTATGTATCTTGGGTGGTATCTGGAAATTAGCCTCTGGTAATCGATTACCATTCGTGGGTAATCAATTACAGGGGTTAAAAATGGAGACATGATGTTAAATGGCTTCTGGTAATCGATTACCAATTATGTGTAATCGATTACACAGGGTGATAGGGCACTGGTAATCGATTACCAGTTGGGTGTAATCGATTACACAGTGTAATTTTTAGTTTCCAATGTGCAAAGACTGTGTAATTCGTTTTTGGGCACTGGTAATCGATTACATACTTTGGTAATCGATTACTAGAGAGGAAATCCCTTGAAAAAGACATTTTGACTATGCGTAGCCGTTATGGGACGCATCGTATTGTTACCTGTGTAGTTAGATTTCTTGTGAAAGAGTCTACCCTCTTTCTTTCATCTCTTGTAGATCGCGATGACAGCACAGTTAATCCATGATCGCATGGTGATGGAGTGCTTAGAGGGTGTTTGGGAGACCCTCGAAGGCAATGAGAGGTGCCGATTCAGTGGCACAATTCGACTTACTGCTACTTCATTAGTACATCCGGAGGAACCCGCACGCACACTTCAGTAGCCTGTGGAGTGGATACTACCTACACCTACTTCATATCGACTAGTTGAGCCGGTTTAAGTGATAGAGGTGTCATCCTCTGAAGAGGCTCTTGAAGAGGACCCAGAGGAGTTACCTCCTGAACCTGCTATGGACGCCCTTGACTTACCTGAGGATGATGAAGACCCACTCCCAGATGTTGATTCCCTAGAAGATATTATGTCAGCATCTGAGGCAGACTCTACAGAGGAGAGTGGCCCTGGAGGGACAGTGAATAGTGACGACTCTTCATCATAGCAGACGGCTCCTTAGACTAGGCGTACATACTTTTTGTGGGTGGGTGTATCTAGTTCAGACTGCTAGGTTTACTCTTTTGATTTTTGGGTGGGTAGACCTATTGTATAGAAATTTTGATGATTGTATATATTGTGGCTAAAGCCACCACAGTTGTTACCTTTGCTCTGGATGTCACTATGTTATTTTGCAAACTCCCATATTTTGGACAGTCTTAGATGATAAATATAATTATGTTTAATCTTGTTATTTGAAAAGGAAATGTTAACAAACTTTATTTGAAAAGAGTTTACCGACCGCATCTTATTATCTTTCACGTGACGACCTAAAATGATGGCTGGTATATTTTTGAAAGAGAAAAATAGTTGGAGGTTATGAGTGATCAGAAAGAAATGAATCCAAATAGAGTTGTGAACTGGCCATTCAGGATTCTATTAGTGATAATTTTCCTTCTGAATTTAATTACCGTGAAATGAATAACAGTGCGAAAAAGAGAGAGAGAGAGAGAGAGAGAGAAAAGAAAGAAAAAAAATTCCCATGGTTTATGCTATTTAATTTATTACTATTAAACCAGTCATTATTTAGGGACGCCACAACAAGACAATGGAGGATATACATGGAGAATAAGGGAGGGTGACTTCTCAATCATTGAAGAAACTGAGGTAAATTCTAAATTTAATGAAGTTTTGGAAGCCTTTAATGAAATGCATGAGGATGTGCAAAAGCTATTTGTTTCAAACAATAAGCTGAGAAGCAATCTAAAATGGCATATCACTAAATTGGCTTCAACACAAAGTGAGCTTGATAATTTGAAGCAATTGTTTCAAGTTATAAAGCCATTGGTTGTGTTTGTGCTTCTACTTCATTTAATATGGATGATTACAAATCTTTGCAAAATGAATTTGAAAAGTTTAAAAAGGATCATTGATCGAGGCCATACCCGAATCAAATAAATATTAAAATGTAGTAACTAGGAAGTGATCCTAGGTCGTTTCACAACAAGTAATGATACACCAAATGTTCATAACAGATAGTAGGAAATAGTAACAAATTGGGGGGGGGGGGGGGGGGTTGTTTGCTTTTGTAAATTAAACAGCGAGTAAAATTGAATTAAAATTTATCAGAATTAAAATACGTTGCTTCCCCTTGATACACAAGCAAGTCTCTTATCCTAGGTTGCAAGAATTTATACTTTATCAGTTCAACCACTTAATCCAACCCTAAATTAAATTACTAAGCGAAATTTAACATAAAGCATTCATTATGTGATTAAGCATCACACACACCAATTACTCATAAACGATCATTAAGCATGAACGTAAATTAAGCGCAGAGACAATTAATTAAGCACTAAGCTGTTATATAGTTTTTTCGGCCCCAAAGCTTACAAATCTATTTTAAATCCAAGCCCATAAGTAAAATCAAATCAAATCTAGATAAGATAAGATCTAGATGAAATAATATCTAGATAAGATAAGATAAGATAAGATAAGATAAGATCTAATTTTGTAGAATAAATTAGTCTGCCCTCTTCAAGTCCAAGCCCAATTCTAGATTCAAGCCCAATGCTTCATTAATTCCTGAAATTAGATTAAAAACATCAAATTAGCTGAATGGGCCCAAATAATAAAACTGCCTAATAAATTTGACAATTAAGACTAATTAGTATTTAAAATGGTGCAAAAAGGGTTAAGAAATAGGAGAAAATAATGGCACATCAAAACCCCCCATACTTAGCCTTTTGCACTCCTGGGAAAAATGAAATAAAGAACAAAATCCAAGGATATCAAAGAGAGACAAACAAAAACATTTACATATTTCTCAATGAACATCATGGAATGAAAGGAATGGGTAACATCTAACATGAAGAGATCCAAAGAGTCAAGACATTCGTGAAAATCATCCAAGCAACCCAATCATGGCAAAATAGTTAATCAGCACAATAATGAAAAATGATTAAGCCTCACAAGATATACACTCTATCTCTCAAGTGTCTAGGCTACTGTTTACTCTCGAAGCACCCATGAAAACAAACACCACATAGACTTGGCAAAATTCTAAAATTGACAAACGACTTGACAACACATGCATATGAGGATCAAAAGGTCTTTAAAGGTTGTAATGGGGCCAAGGACAAGGTAGGGAAGAAAAATATGGAATAAGTAGCTAAATCCCAATGGAATAGAGGAGCAATGGGGAATAAGTGGAAATTAAGCACAAGTAGTAAACCCAAACCCTCTAATATCAACAAAATCAACCAAGGCTCCCAAATCAAGTTCTCATATCAAGACCTTATTTATTCAACTTCACTTCTTTTCTTCTTCTTCTTCTTCTTCTTTTTGAACAGTACGAATTAGAAGCAATTGAATTTTTTTTTTGTTTTTTTTTTTTGAAGAACAAATTTGAAGATTAAAGCAAGAACTAGGCAATATACAGATACATCAAGCATGACCAAAAATCATATCTTCCAATGAAAGATACCCCCCACACTTATTCCCAACTTATTCCCAAAACAATTCCAAAGTTCCAAAATTCCTTAAGGGTAAGGTGATATCATGGTTTTTCACTTAAGGCTTGTAATGAGCTTCAAAACAAACAAAGGGGAACAGGGGCTATCAAAGGAATTAATTCAAGGTAAGTCCATTTGGCTAAAAGCTTATAAGAACAAAATTGCCTAAATCATTTCCAAATATGCATGTGAATTAGGAAGCATCAACAAGAATTAAGCCAAGGCTATTGTGCAAGCAATCAATGGGGCAAAACACACCAAAAGATTATGATGATGGATGGCTCAAATTCTCACAAAGGTAAACTTATCACTTTCAAATTGAGCTTTCAAAACTATCATGACATGTAGAGGAAAAACAAGGATTTCAAATCACACAATGTCAAGAGACTTTTATTTTAAGAACAATTACCCATTTCTTGAACATATCCTATAATTCAAAGAAAAAACATGCAAAGTTGTACATGCAAACAAAATTGACCAAAATTAAACTAGAACCCAACAAAACTAACAAAATTAAACTAATTTAACACAACTAACAAAACCAAAACCAAAGAACACACTCCCCCCCCCCCCCATACTTAAACAACACATTGTCCTCAATGTGGCACAATTAAAAGATTAAAAGCAATTAAACCATCAAATAGAATTGAACAAATGTAATAAAAGTAAAGAAGGAGATAGGAAAGAAAAATTCCCTAAGTCATGGTAGAGGAAGAGTAGGGTGGAGTAAGGAAGTCTCTTCCACCACTACGTCCACTAAAGAAGGGTTTGTGAGGAATGGCTTAAGTCGGTGTCCATTGACCTTGAAGCTCCTGTTTGTGGAGTCGCTTTTGATCTCAACTGTACCATAAGGAAAAACATTAGTAACAACAAAAGGACTAATCCACTTAGACCTCAACTTACCACTCATGAGTCCAAGCTTAGAATTATACAATAACACTTTTTGCCCAACCATGAAGTCCTTCTTAATTATCATGCTATCATGGAACTTCTTGGTCTTTTCTTTGTAGAACTTGGCATTCTCATACGCTTCTAGGCGGATCTCATCTAACTCACTCAGTTGCAACTTTCTTTCCTCACTAGCTTGATCCCTAGAGAAGTTGCAGGTCTTCACTGCCCAGTATGCTTTGTGCTCAATCTCCACTGGAAGATGACATGCCTTTCCAAAGACAACCCGATAAGGAGACATTCATATGGGTGCTTTGTAGGTAGTCCTATGTGCCCAAAGAGCATCATCTAGCTTGGTACTCCAATCTTTCCTGCTTGGTTGCACAATCTTCTCTAAAATTCTCTTGATCTCCCTGTTAGAAATTTTTGCCTGTCCATTGGTTTTGGGGTGGTATAGTGTGGATACCCTGTGGACAACCCCATACTTTTTAAGCAAGGCATGCATTGATTTGTTGCCAAAATGGGTTCCTTGATCACTAACGATTTCTTTAGGTACTCTAAACCTGTAAAACAGATTAGATCTGACAAAATCTACAACAACCTTAGCATCATTAGTTCTAGTAGTTCTAGTGGGCTTGGCTTCCACCCATTTTGAAACATAATCAACTGCAAGGAGAATGTAAACATAACCAAAAGATACAGGAAAAGGGCCCATGAAATCTATACCCTAGACATCAAACACCTCACAAAATAGCATAGGTTGCTGAGGCATTTGTTGTCGCCATGTAAGTGCACTTCCTGCTCTCTGACACTGCTCACAAGTGCTACAAATCTTCCACGCATCTTTAAAGATGGTGGGCCATTAAAAGCCACAATCAAGCACTTTGCGAGCTATCCTTTGAACACCCAGATGACCTCCCGGTGTGGAAGAATGACAGAACTGCAGGACTGAGTCAGTCTAATGATCTGGAATGCATCGTCTAATGACCTGATCACTGCACAATTTCCACAAGTAGGGGTCATCCCAAATAAAATGCTTAGCATCACTTTTAATTTTATCTTTTTGGGCCTTAGATGCTAAGGGAGGAAAAACAGAAGCAACTAAATAATTGACAATGTTAGCAAACCAGGGAGTAGAAAGAGAATCAGAAATACTATACAATATATATAAATGATCATCCGGGAAATCATCCCGAATGGGTGAGTCCTCATCAGACACATGTTCGATCCGACTCAAATGATCAGCAACTAAATTTTGTGCTCCGCTCCTATCACGGATCTCCAAGTCAAACTCTTGGAGCCAGAGCATCCATCGGATCAACCTAGGCTTTGAATCAGCCTTCTGCAACAAGTACTTTAAAGTTGCATGGTCAGTATAAACAATAATGCGAGTACCAAGCAAATATGAATGAAATTTTTCAAGAGCAAAAACTACGGCTAGTAGCTCTTTCTCAGTAGTAGCATAATTCGCTTGGGCAGCATCTAAAGTCCTAGAAGCATAATATATCACCCTAGGCAATTTATCAATTTTCTGAGCAAGGACAGCCCCCAATGCATAATTTGATGCATCACACATAAGCTCAAAAGGGGCTGTCCAGTCGGGTGTCTGGATGATGGGGGTGGTAGTCAGTGCTCTTTTTAGGCAATCAAAAGCCTTTTTGCATTTATCATTAAAGTCAAACTCCACCTCCTTTTGCAACAAGTTGGATAGTGGAAGGGCTACTTTGCTAAAATCTCTTATAAAGCGCCTGTAGAATCCTGCATGACCAAGAAAAGATCGCACCTCTCGCACGCAAGAGGGGTAAGGCAATTGTGAAATAACAGAAATTTTTGCAGGATCTACTTCAATGCCCTTATTGGAAATAATGTGGCCTAAAACTATACCTTGTTCAACCATAAAATGACATTTTTCAAAATTTAGAACAAGGTTAGTTTCAGTGCATCTATTCAAAACCTTTTTCAGACTATCCAAATAAACATCAAAAGAGGATCCATATACAGTGAAATCATCCATAAACACCTCTTTGCAATTTTCTAAAAAATCACTAAAAATACTAATCATGCACCGCTGGAAGGTACCAGGGGCATTGCACAGGCCGAAAGGCATCCTCCTATAGGCAAAAGTGTCGAAGGGGCAGGTGAATGTGGTCTTTTCCTGATCCTCAGGAGCAATAGTGATTTGCATATAACCAAAAAAACCATCAAGGAAACAGTAGTGAGATTTACCTGCCAGGCGTTCAAGCATCTAGTCAATGAATGGCAGTGGAAAATGGTCCTTTTTGGTAACCTGGTTCAGCCTCCTATAGTCGATGCATACTCTCCAACTGTTCTGCACCCAAGTAGGAATCAGCTCCTCCTTCTTATTTTTTATCACGGTGAGGCCGGTTTTCTTTGGAACTATCTGGACGGGACTCACCCATTGGCTGTCGGAGATAGGATAAATGATTCCAACTTGCAAAAGCTTGGTTACCTCCTTCTTCACTACATTAAGAATCACCGGGTTGAGTCTTCTTTGTGGCTGTCTTACTGGTTTAGCCCCATCTTCTAAATTTATTCGATGCATACATGTGGATGGGCTAATACCAGGAATGTCCGCCAGGGTCCAGCCTATAGCCTTCTTATGCTTCTTGAGAACTGATAATAGCTTCTCCTCTTGCTCATCAACAAGGGAGGCAGATATAATTACTGGAAAACTTTTGCTATCATCCAAGTAAGCATATTTTAAATTTGATGGCAAAGGCTTCAATTCTGGTGTGGATGGCTGGATAGTGGTAGAAAGAGATGGTTTCTCAGCCTATACCTCATAAAGAAAGTCAGAGGTATGTGTACTTCCTGAAACATGGTTAGTTCTATCTGACTCTATAAAATCAATCTCAAGAGGTAAAACATTAGCAGACATGTAATCAATATCAAATTCAGATTCACTCTCAGCATCAAATTCAGACATATGATCAAGTGCAAATTCAGATTCAATGCATGAAGAGTGACAGGCATGCAGATTAGAATGAAGATCAGTCATGTATTCATCAACAATATGGTCAATTATTTCAACATGAAATATAGAAAGATCTTTAGATGGGTGTTTCATAGCATCAAGAATACTAAAATGAACAGTTATATCACCAAACTCCATAGATAGTGTGCCTGCATATACATCTATCTTAGTTCTAGCAGTTTTCATAAAAGGTCTGCCTAGAATGATGGGAATTGATCCTTTAGAAAATCCCTCCTCCATATTTAAAATATAAAAATCAACAAGGAAAATCAACTCACCAACTCTAACGAAGACATCCTCTATGAAACCTGCAGGATAGCCAACACTTCTATTAGCTAAATTAATTACCACATCAGTTGACTCCAAAGGACCTAGATATAGAGAATTAAAAATAGATAGAGGCATAACACTAACAGAAGCTCATTAATTAAATAGAGAACGAAATTTTATTGATAAAACTAAAAGTCTGAACTGGAATTGTAGAAAACGAAAATAAAAGAGAAAGAGAAGAGAGACTAAAACTAAAAACGAAAAATATAAGAGAGAGAGAGGAGAGAGAGAGAGCTAAACTAGAACCTTGGTGTTGTTATATAGTTTTTTCAACCCCAAAGCTTACAAATCTGTTTTAAATCCAAGCCCATAAGTAAAATCAAATCAAATCTAGATAAGATAAGATAAGATAAGATAAGATCTAGATGAAATAATATCTAGATGAGATCAAATCTAAATAATATCTAGATAAGATAAGATAAGATCTAATTTTGTAGAATAAATTAGTCTGCCCTCTTCAAGTCCAAGCCCAATTCTAGATTCAAGCCCAATGCTTCATTAATTCCTGAAATTAGATTAAAAACATCAAATTAGCTGAATGGGCCCAAATAATAAAATTGCCTAATAAATTTGACAATTAAGACTAATCAGTATTTAAAATGGTGCAAAAAGGATTAAGAAATAAGAGAAAATAATGGCACATCAATCACTATAAAGAACGTATGAAGTTGCAAACTGAGCTTTCCTATTCAAAGATCTTTTTAGAAAAAATGAATAAAGGAAAGAGTGATCTTAGTCACTTACTCAAGTTGCAAAGGCATACTACCGATAAGACTGGTTTGGGTATACAAAGCAAACTGACTTTTAAAAGAAAACCAAACCAAGTCTCCAAAAAGAAAAAAATAGTGCATCCTAAGCCTAAAGCAACGACTTGTCATTACTGCATGAAAAGAGGGCAAACATCCTATAAATGTTATGTTAGGATATTTGATGTTCCTAGAGGTAAATGTGTTTGGGTTCCTAAAGAATTAATTGTGGAAATTAACCCCATTGGACCCAACCTCAATTGGGTACCACCTCTTTCTAATTGATTTTGTCATGTAGGTGTGCCTAAAAGAAAAAAAGACTCATTATGGTACTTAGATAGTGGTTGCTCTAAGCACATGACCGATGACAAGTCCGAACTTATTGACCTTGTGTTGAGGGAAGGTGGATATGTCACTTTTGGAGACAACAATAAGGGAAGAATTATGGGAGAAGGAAATATTGGAAATTAGCACAAGTCCGAACTTATTCATTACCAAGCAAGGCATATAGAGTGTTTAATAGGAGAACATTGTGTGTGGCAGAATTTGTACATGTTGTGTGTGATGAACCTAACTCTCTTGCTCAAGAAAATACTTAGGAAGATGAAATTACAGGTTTTCAAGATAAGCACATTGTACTTAAAAAAGAACCCAAGGTTAAGGATCTTGAACAGAGTAAGAAAATCACTGCCAAACCTCCTAAAGACCTCCTAAAGGAATGGAGAACACAAAGAGATCTCTCCTTGGACAACATCATAGGTGAAATATCTTTGGTTATGCAATAACATGGCTTTTGTTTCTCAGATTGAACCTAGAAACATAGATGAATCATTGCATGATGAGGATTGGTTGTTGGTTATGCATGATGAATTAAATCAATTTAAAATGAATGAAGTGAGGGATTTAGTCCCTAAACCTGCCTCTCACAAGCCAATCGGAACCAAATGAGTTTTTCGAAACAAGATTGATGAATCTGGAATCATAGTTAGGAATGTGACACCTTGTATCCCAACATACATATAAATAAGAAAAACATACAAAAATATGAAATTTAATTAAATCAACTTTATTCAAATCATGTAAACAAATCCATAGGGGTAAAAGGGTTACATTAGCTTCACTGTTACCAAATAAAACTTATTAAAAACATCTTTGGCTCAAAACAAGGTTGTCCAAGTTTACAAAAGGAAAAAAGTTAAGCAGCAGAATAAAATAAAGTAAAATAAAATGTTTAGAACATCATGCAATTGAAATAGAAACTCATGCCTCAATGTCACATCCTATAAGAGCATTGTGTCCCAGTGTCCTCTAGCACGAGATTTTTTAAAATCATCCATCTAGTCATCTACTCCCACGAACACAAGGTTCGAGATCATCATAGGATCCAAACACAAACAACAAATAGGGAGTGAGTTATCACATTTCTAAATAAAATACGGATAAACAAATACATAAGCAAAATACATTATAATTATATTGATCACATGGCTCAACTTAATACAATCCACGTCACTTCACCACTTTATCCTTAAAAATTCATTTTTCAATCACCAATCACATTACACAAGAATCACACACTCGACTCAAGACGTTACAACACTCACCAATCTCATAATAAATAATTCACAGACGTTATGCAACAATTATACTAAGACTCAAGCCTATATGCAATGTCGTACCGTGTCAACGAAAAACAACACTAGGGCGCTTAGGAGTACATAACAAGACACGCCACACAATGGGTATGTTAGGTCACTCTCACTAAGTAAAATCATATGGTGACCAGTCAAGGTCACTTTGTTTTGTGAGAATGCTCCAACCATATGGGATCAGCATAAGCTTAAAGGAACACTCAAACTGAGTGTATTTACCCCCAAGGCCTAGACTCCGAAGAATCTGTTATGACATCACCTTCTTGATTCAAGTCCAACCCCTAAAATAACTTTTGCATGCAGACACTACTCATGAATTATGCAATACCCACGACCTTACACATGTTTTCAAACATGTTTAACACATTGTGCTACAATTTAATACTTCAAGTTCCTAACTTGGAACCCTACACTTTCCTTTTAACACCTCACGCATAAAACACTTTTCTCAAAGTAAACACCATTCGGGTTATTGTATAATTCATAACTCACAACACAAGCAATATCACATCAAGTATTAATCACACACTTATTCACAATCATATCCCATGTCCATAATTTAACTTCTCACAATGTCACAATCCACCATCACATGTTCACGTGTATCCCACAGATTAATACATGCTCAACTTGCCACTTATACTCAATCTCAATCACAATTTCATAATCCCAAAATGATATGTCATTACGCCTCATGTTTATTTATATATATTCATAACAATATTCATAAGTTACAACATACACATGCACATCAAATCTAACCATAATATTCTCAAACTCCAACACTTGAATAATTTTCGGAATCATACTATAACAACACCACAATATTATTTACATCAAATATTAATATATATATATATATATATATATAGACACACACACACACACACACACACACACACACACACACACACACACACACACACACACACACACACACACACACACAAAACAAAGGATATAAGTAAACAATTCAAATATATAAAAAGTAGAAAGCAAATCTATTGGACTCAATTATTTAAAAAAATATCATAAGTAAATATTTATATAGTAACTAAAAGTGCTATTGAAAATACCTTTCCAAACTAGCATGCATAATATGATATTATTAACATGAGTTAATCTCAAATATTTTTAAAACGCATATATATGTATAAATAAATGTAAAAATAAATGTACATGAACTCATATATATTATCTAAGAATACACCATATAATCTACTAGGAATCAGTCAATTTCAATTATAATATTAATTTCAAACTATAAAAAAACCCAAAAAAGCATGGAAAGGGGAAAATACAAAATCAATATCTTACTCCCTCTTACGGTAAATCTCTTCTTACTTAATCTCACCAATCCATGCTAATTATAAAAATCCCCAATTTTTAGGGTTCACACTTGTCATACCCTAATTTCGTCCGGGGACCATTGTTTGATGGCATGCAACCTTCGCTTGACCACTTCGAGGAACTTGAAACCCATCGTTAAGCAATTCGTGAAGTTTCGCGACATGTCGGGAGTCGAAAGGAAACATTATTGCCCAATCCGTAAAGTTCCGTAACCTTCCAGAAGCCAAAGAGGGGATGGTTGCGTAATCTATAAAGTTTCATGATATTACAGAAAGAAAACAAGTATCGTTACGTAATTCGTGAAGTTCTGTAACGTTACGGAAAAAGAATCAGCAAAAAAAAGGGCAAAGAGGGTGTATTTAGTAAAATGGGGGTGCAAATAGTAATTTTCAAATCTGGGCCCTTCTTGAGGTTTCTGGGAAATTTCTTGCTTAAGGTGGAAGCAACCTAGCTTGCCTGGACGAGCTGAGCTCTCCTGGGCGAGCTAGGTGGCAAAGTGATGGCCTTCGGGCTAAAAAATGCTGGGGCAACCTATCAGCGTGCCATGGTGGCATTGTTCCATGACATGATGCATAAGGAAATAGAGGTCTACGTAGATGACATGATTGCCAAATCTCGGACTGAGGATGAACACCTCGTCAATCTACGTAAGCTATTCGGAAGGTTGCGGAAATACCAACTGAAGCTAAACCCAACCAAGTGTACCTTAGGGGTAAAATCGGGAAAGTTGCTGGGATTTATCGTAAGTCAGAAAGGGATAGAGATAGATCCCGAGAAAGTGAAGGCCATCCTTGAAATGCCGGAACCACGCACGGAGAAGCAGGTTCGAGGGTTCTTGGGCAGGTCGAATTATATCGCGAGATTTATCTCGCAACTCACCCCTACCTGTGAGCCCATTTTCAAGCTATTACGTAAGAACCAGGCGGTCCTGTGGAACAGTGACTGCCAAGAGGCCTTCGAGAAGATCAAACAGAGTCTCGCAAACCCCCCGGTGCTCATGCCACCTGTAACAGGAAGACCTCTTTTCCTGTACATAACCGTGTTGGACGAGTCTATGGGGTGCGTGTTGGGTCAGCACAATGATTCTGGGAAAAAGGAGCAAGCCATCTACTATCTGAGCAAGAAGTTTACCGCATGTGAGATGAATTACTCAATGCTAGAAAGGACGTGTTGTGCTTTGGTATGCGCATCACATCGACTTAGGAAGTACATGCTCAGCCATACCACGTGGCTTATTTCCAAAATGGATCCCGTGAAATACATCTTTGAGAAACCGGCCCTCACGGGACGAATCGCTAGGTGGCAGGTATTATTATCTGAATTCGATATCGTTTACGTCACCCAAAAGGCGGTAAAGGGAAGCGCCTTGGCAGATAATTTGGCCCAGCAACCCCTCCAGGATTATCGGCCGATGCACCCTGAGTTCCCAGATGAAGATATCATGGCCCTATTCGAAGAGAAGCGGATGCATGAGGACATAGACAAATGGATTGTTTGCTTCGATGGGGCATCTAATGCTTTTGGCCATGGAGTAGGGGCAGTCCTTGTATCCCCGGATGATCAGTGTATTCCTTTCACGGCTAGGCTAGGTTTTGATTGTACCAACAATATGGCCGAGTACGAAGCATGCGCCCTCGGGGTTCAGGCGGCCATTGATTTTGATGTTAAACTACTCAAAGTGTATGGAGACTCAACTTTGGTGATACGCCAGTTGAAAGGAGAATGGGAAACTAGGGATCCGAAGTTGATACCCTATCAAACTCAAATCTTGAGGTTAGCCAAGTACTTTGACGACATTTCTTTCCACCACATACCTCGGGAAGAGAATCAAATGGTTGATGCATTAGCCACCCTGGCATCCATGTTTAAACTTGCCCCACACGGGGATCTGTCGTACATCGAATTCAGATCTCAGGGCAGGCCGGCATATTGTTATGCAATAGAGGAAGAGCGGGATGGGAAACCGTGGTATTTCGACATCAAACAATATGTCGAGAACAAAGAATACCCACCAAGGATTTCTGACATTGAAAAAAGGATGTTGAGGAGATTGGCTACTGGTTTCTTTGTAAGTGGTACCATCCTGTACAAACGGAACTACGACATGACCCTCCTACGATGCATAGATGCCAAAGAGGCGAACTTCATGATTGAGGAGATCCACGAGGGTTCATTTGGGACACATGCCAATAGGCATGCCATGGCCAGGAAGATCCTTAGGGCCGGTTATTACTGGCTCACCATGGAGAGCGATTGCTGCGCCCATGTAAAGAAGTGTCATAAATGTCAGGCATACGCGGACAATGTCAATGTTCTGCCACATCCTCTGAATGTTATGTCCGCCCCTTAGCCTTTTTCAATGTGGGGGATAGACGTTATTGGGGCCATCGAACCCAAGGCTTCGAATGGTCACCGCTTCATTCTTGTGGCGATAGACTACTTCACCAAATGGGTCGAAGCAGCTTCTTATACCAATGTCACGAAGAGTGTGGTGTCATACCCTAATTTCGTCCGGGGACCTTTGCTTGATGACATGCGACCATTCTTTGGTCCTCGTGAGGTGCTTGGCACCCATCATTAGGCAATTTATGAAATTCCAGGACATGCCGGAAAACCAAAAAAATATATTGATGCACAATCCGTAAGTTTCCGTGACGCGCCGGAAATCAAATGGAAGCATCGTTGCATAATTAAGTGAGGTTCCGTAACATTCCGTAAGTCAAAAAGGGGATGATTATGTAATCCGCAAGGTTCCGTAACATTACGGAAAGAAAACAAGTATCGTTACGAAATTCGTAAGTTTCCGTAACTTTACGAAAAAAGAATCACCAAAAAACAGCAGAGGGGGGTGTACTTAGTAAAAATGGGGGTGCAAATAGCACCCAGGCCCACTTGGGCCCTCCAGAAGATTCCTCCAGAAGGCTGTTGCTTCTGGAGGAAGCAACCTGGCTCGCCTGGGCGAGCTGAGCTCGCCTGGGCGAGCTGGGCGGCAACCACCTCCCCTATTTTGCTATAAATAGGGGAGGAAGTGAAGAAGAAAAGGGTTCAGCCCCTTTGGCACTTCTCTCTCTTTCGAATTTGCTTGGAAAAATCGTTTCCGTGAAGAAAATCTAAGCCGAGGCGCTTCCGAAACGTTTCCGTAACGTTTTCCGTGAAGAATTTCGCAAAGGTTTCAACCGTTCTTCGACGTTCTTCATTCGTTCTTCATCGTTCTTCGATCTTCAACGGGTAAGTACCTCGAACCAAGCTTTTCGATTCATTCTATGTACCCGTAGTGGTCCACATTGTGTTTCGTGCATTTTTATTCTCGTTTTGTTTACTTTTTATACCCCCTGTTGACGTGCTTAAGCCATTTTACTTAAGTCATTTCTCGCTTAACTCAAAAATAAAATAAATTTCCACCGAACGTTTGAATTGTATTATCCATTAACTTCGGTTAAAATAAATTCCGACCGTTCGGTCGTGCCGTAACCACGTTGGAAATCAAAAAGAGGTAAAAAATAATATAATAATCAAAAAGACATCTTTTAGTAAAATAAAGCGGAAAATCAATCGGACGTTTTCTCTTTGGGATTTCTCATTCTTAATCGAATTGATTAATAACTAAAGTGAAACTAAAGGCTAAAATCAATTCGCCTAGTCAAGCTCGTCCATAAAAATAGGCTTTTGAAGTTTGTCATTTCATTTTCTCACTAAGTAAAATGGATCATTTTTAAGGTCCAACGCCTTAAAATGATCACCTCTTAAAGTAAAAAAGAATCACTTGATAAGAAAGAACTACGTAGGTCTGATTTCCTCATCACAAATTGAGGAATACGTATGAGCAAAGGGAAACACCCTTGTCGACCACAAAAAAAGAGAAAAATATAAAAAGGGTATAAAGGATATAAGGACATAAAAGGGAACGTAAAAATCAAAGTCATGTTTGCACATTCGATTAAAGGCTGTCGTCCCTTGGGACGGATGTGTGGGGTGCTAATACCTTCCCCGTGCGTAAATACAACTCCCGAACCTTTCACTTAAAAGTTCGTAGATCGCGTCTTTTCCGGTTTTTCCGACGTTTTCCTCAAATAAACGTTGGTGGCGACTCCGCGCGTATTCCTTTCGTGGAACACACATCCCGCGAGTCTCGCGTCGCCCTCCCGCCGAAGGGTAGGTTGCGACAGTTGGCGACTCCACTGGGGACTGTTTTTAGAGAGTTAGGCCATTTAATCTTGTGGAATGTTTTACCGTGACTTATCCCTTTGTTGGTTTTCCTTCATTATGTTCTTATGTATATAAACTCTTTGTTGCTTTTAGTGTGTTTTAGAATGTATGCATGAGGTAAATATTTATTCATTTGATGCACACAAACACTAACACTATTTGCACACACATTGAGTGAAAAAGGGCCCTATACCCGGGTTCATGGGAACATAAGGAGTGGAGGTGAATCTGTGATCATGCTAGGTCTCCGACTTGCTTGATTACAGTGAACCCTCATCTAGGGCTTTTCTCTTTGAAAACTTATTGTTGCTAGTAGTCCCTACTGCTGCAATATGTTCTTCGAAGGGGATGATACCTCTAGAAACCATCAAGAGAGATATAACTACCTTGGGGATTATTGCTAAAAGCCTTGTTAGTTCTCTCCCTTATAGGTCCCTTAAATAGGGGCACGGAGCAAACACGCTGCGTGCCATTTTTCACACTGCCATGCATAAGTATCATATATCCTTTTGCTTATATTTGTTTGTGAATATTGTCGTACTATGTACATCCCTGTGTTGTGCCTTTCGCATATGCATCATGCGTAGGTTTCGTCTTTGATCCCCTCACTTTAGCAAACCAACGAAGGGTCTGTGTCACTGTTTTAAATACATACGTTGGGGCACTTTGCTACCCGTAGACGTTGTATCTAAGAAGGAGACAGTTTCTCGGGCTCCCATATTCGTAAATTGCATCTGTGTCATATGCATTTCTTCATGCATTCATCCATTCCACCCATGATAGATGTCGGAGTTTTGATTCGCACTAGATTTTATTTCACTTTAGTAAAACATGGGATCAAGTCAAAAGCCTTCGTTTAAAAAGAGGTTCTATCAAGTCAAAATCAAGAGCTTAAAGGTCACTAGTTTACGAGAGTTGGGGCAATTAATGGGTCAACTTCAACGGCAAGCCTTCCGCAAAGCCTATGGTAAGATTTGGGACCTAGCTAGGGTAGAAGTCTCCATAGAGTCCATTGCCTCCCTTGCCCAGTATTATGATCATCCGTTGAGGTGCTTCACTTTTGGGGACTTCCAACTACCACCCATGGCGGAAGAATTCGAAGAAATCCTAGGATGTATGTCCTCTAGGGGGAAGGAAACCATACCTCTTCTCAGGTTTCTATCCCTCATTAGCTAGAATTTCTAAAATATTCCAAATCTTGGCGAAGGAATTAGACCACCAAAAGCAAGTCGAAAATGGGGTGGTCGGGATACCGAGAAAATGATTGGAGGCAAAAGCAAGAATCTTGGCAGGTAGAAACGAATGGGCCTCGTTCATAGACGTTCTCGCACTGTTGATCTTTGGAGGAGTCCTCTTTTCGAATGTGGATGGGTTGGTGGACCTGGCAGCGATCGACGCTTTTCTCGCCTATCATAACCACAAGGAAAGCCCGGTTGTCGCTATGCTAGCCGACCTATATGACACGTTCGACCGGGGATGTGAAAAGAGCAGTGCAAGAATTGTTTGTTGTGCACTGGCTCTCTATGTGTGGTTAGTTTCACACCTCTTTCTCCAAGAAGGTAGGCCCGTCTATCCGCTACAAGGTCACCGCTCGTGCGTCGAAAAAGGAAAGGCGAATTGGGACCAACTCTTGGCTAGCATGGAGGGGCGTCTGTTAATTGGTTCCCTCGCTAGAAGGAAGGAAGAATCAGGATTGTATCTTCATGCGAAGGATGTCCAAATGTTCCCTGGATGGGAACATGGGGTTGTATTAATTATAATCCCGTCCTCGCCATAAGACAACTTGGCTACCCCATGAGAGGAGCGCCATTAGACGAAAGCATCACGCCTTTCATTACACGGGGTTTCAGTGACCCCAATGCAAAGGTACTCCAAGGAGTTCGCAAGGCATGGGATGCGGCATGAAGAAAGGACAGAGAGCTTAGGGGAAGCAGTAATGGGATCATCGGTGGCTATCATAAGTGGCTGAGAGTCCGGACACAAGGATTGGATTGGCTCCTAAATCTAAAGACTGTGAGAGACAATGAGGTTAAAGCTTCGGAAGAAAGTGATGAGGTGCAAGCGCTAAAGGCAGAGCTTGAAAGAGCCCGGGTAGTCGAAGAGAAGTTCAAGTCCATAGCCATCAAAGTCTGAAAAGAGTATGATGAACTAAGGGACGTCAATATGGCCACCGATGAAGCCTTGGAATGAGAAACCAAGAAGGCCCGAAAGGAAGAACACGACCAAAACAAGTTTTGAGGGGCTTTATAGGGCAGCAATAGTGAGCTCAAACTCCGAAGAGGTGAAAGGAATCATCACGGGTCAAAGGCATGATCTGGAAGGACGAGCTAAAGGCTTGCCTTAGGTCGAAAAGAAATTTTTCCCAACAGTTAAGGTGAGACTGAAGGGAATATGTGGGCCATCATCGATGAGTGCAAAGAAAAGCTAAATCTAGCGGCGACTCACGAGCAAAGGCTAGAGGATGAGTACGCCAAGATATCAGCAGAAAGGGAGGCTAGGGAAAGGGTAATTGATTCATTGCACCAAGAGGCAGCAATGTGGACAGACCGATTTGCTCTTACTTTGAACAGGAGTCAAGAACTTCCCCCATTGCTAGCCAAGGCCAAAGCAGTGGCGGACACCTACTCCGCCCCCGAGGAGATCCACGGACTTCTCAGCTATTGTCAGCATATGATAGACTTAATCGACCATATGATTAGAAACCGCTAGGAAGTTTGTATTGTCGCTCAGATCTTGACTAGTTATAACTTTTTGAAAAAAATGAGTTTATCCCACGTTTTTACTCCAAAAATCAGTGCGAATCAAGTCACTCCCACATTTTATCTCTAGCATGCATTGTATGTTGGTCTCGTCCTTTGTCACGGGAAGCCGGAAGGTCCATATCACCTTCTTAATTGTACACATGGGGCACTGCGCCCCCAAATGCGCAAGTAAGAAGAGATAATTTTCCGGGCTCTCGTGTCCGTAAAATGCATTCATATCATGCATCGCATAAGCATCTCTTCATAATATCATAATGAACATATCGTTCCTGCATTTGTCCGTTATCATATTCCAGCCTCACATTTTGCATGAGTCATTGCATCATCATATGCGTTCAACATACTTTTTGTTTGCTCATACATGATCCTTGTATTTTCCTCTACAAAACAAAAACAAAAAAAAAGGGAAGTACGAAAATTCACGCTGCATTCTTAGTTGCATATATTCGGTACCATGAGCCAACCATGTTGGGATCATAAACCCATTTCACTTAAAAACAAAATGATTGAACATGGTACCTGATGCATGTTTAACTAAGAAAGGGTGTTTCTTCGGGCATCTCAATCTCATAATTACATTTTCCATGCATAGCATGCATATTCTCGAGTCTTTCATCCCTATGAAACGTTGTTGAAGTATTGGCGATCAAAATTGCCATTCCCTGGGATACAGGGTTGAACCAAGCTCATGCTTTTACAAAAAGGTTCATCAAGTCAAGTTGAAATATGGAAGTAACCGTCTTGCAAAATTGGGGCAAAAGATGAATCGAGTCACATCACTGCTTCGTCTACTGCCAAACATATTTAGGATTGTTGATGTCCTTGTTACTTCCAGTTTCACCTTGACAAAGATGTCATGGACCATGTTGAAAATCTAAATTGATTCAACCCCATATCCTGCGTAAAAATTCGCAATACTTCAACTGTACATCATTCGCATACATCCATGCTTTTCATTGGTTGCATTGCTCATTGCATTCTTTCCTTGAAAAATAAAATAAAATAAAATAAAATGAACTTAATCATTGTTATAAAAAAAAAACATGCTTTACGGCGTCCTCACCGAGCTTGTGCTAGAGCTAGAGTAATGGGTGAAGTAGAGGAGATACAAGAGAAGATGAAGGCCGACATGGAGGCCATGAAAGAGCAAATGGCCACAATGATGGAGGCCATGATGAGCATGAAGAAGATAATGGAAGCCAATGCGGTTATAGTTGCCGCTATTAGCACTGTCGCTAAGGTGAACCCGATGCTCCCATCTGGCCTCAAGCAAATGAATCATCCAAACTCAAATATGGTAGGCAAAGATTCGGGAAGTACGGATGACCCCATGATGTGCAAATTCAAAACGAGTACGCCTTCCCATCATATGGCTTGCCTCCCAACTATACACCACCCAATGTGGCATACACTCTCAATGAAAATCTCAATAACTCCACTCCGATACTCATTGAGAACCAATAACCTCATCAGGCACATATCTCTCAAACCATGGGGGAGACACATGAAATTCCCCACCACAATCTAGCTGACTTCGAGCCTTGGCTCGGATATGCCACTGAAGGGCAAGCAGTTGGTGGTATACCCTTTGAAAACACTTTGGAGGGCCCTCAGTTTCGCCCACAACCACAACCATTGCATTTTGCGGTGGGAAGAGCCCCTCCTGCTATGGCCGAAAAGGGAAAGGCGGATCATCTAAAGGAAAGGCTCAGGGCCATTGAAGGAGGTGAAGATTATGCCTTTGCTAACCTAGAAGAGTTGTTCCTAGTACCCAATATCATCACCCCTCCCAAGTTCAAGGTGCTGGACTTTGACAAGTACAAGGGGACTACTTGCCTCAAGAACCATCCAAAGATGTATTGTCGGAAGATAAGGGCATACGCAAAGATGAGGAACTGCTAATACATTTCTTCCAAGAAAGTCTTACTGGGGTAGTTGTTACCTGGCACACTAACTTGGAACCTTCCCGAGTCCATACTTGGAAGGACCTAATGGTTGCCTTTGTTAGGCAGTATCAGTACAATTTTGATATGGTTTCGGATAGGATGCAACTATAGAACATGTGCAAAAAGGGGGACGGATCTTTCAAAGAACACGCCCAAAAGGTGGTGGGATCTGGCGGCCCAGGTGGTACCCCCAATAATGGAAAGGGAGACGATAATCGTGATGGTAGACACATTATCGGTACTCTACTATGAAAAGATGATGGGCTGCGCACCCTCAAAGCTTTGCAGATTTGGTCTTCGCCAGTGAAAGGATCAATGTGGGTCCGAAAAGAGGAAAATTTGATCATCCTACTAGGACGACTGAGAAAACTGGGGCAAATAAAGAGGGTGAGGATAAGGGAGAAACCCATGCTGTGACTGCCATTCCTGTGCGGCCAAGTTTCCCACCAACCCAACAATATCTTTACTCAGCCAATAACAAACCTTCTCCTTACCCACCACCCAGTTATCCACAAAGGCCATCCCTAAATCTACCACAAAGTCTGTCTACCGCACTTCCAATGACGAACACCACCTTTAGCACAAACCAAAAACACCAACCAAGAAGTGAATTTTGCAGCGAGAAAGCCTGTAGAATTCACCCCAATTCCAGTGTCCTATGCTGACTTGCTCCCATATCTACTTGATAATTCAATGGTAGCCATAACCCTAGCCAAGGTTCATCAACCTCCATTTCTCCGAGAATACGACTTGAACGCAACGTGTGCTTTTCACGGAGAAGCCCTGGGGCGTTCCATTGAGCATGGTAGGGCTCTGAAGCGTAAGGTGCAAAGTCTAATTGATGCGGGCTGGCTGAAATTTGAGGAGAATTGCGTGTAAATCCTGACATTGACAAGAGATGCCACACATGGGGCAATTTTGAAAGCTGTTGTTAGGTGTCCCTAATGACTCATCAGGGTTTCCAAGTTTATGCCATTATTGTAAAACACAGCTACAATGTTAAATGAAATGGATAAAGTTGATATCTTTGTCCCTCATCCTCTCACAAACGCATGTTTGCTTATTCAACTTTCACCGGAATGTGGGTGCAAGCCATTGGTCTGTTTGCTCAAGCGACCTGCGCTCCTGAGTGTTGACTTCCAAGACTGTTCAATCAGAGATTACTCGTCTTGCACGTTGGTGGGGGTGCCATAAAACAACGAGTAAAGTTCAAAACAAATAAGTTTCAAAATAAAATAAAATAAAAGTGTTCAAAAAGAAAAAAAACATTTGATTGATTGTGCTTTCAAGACGTTCATGTGACCTCATTTTATCATCCTGGAAAGTTTGTCTTTTTAGAGAGAAGTGAGTTATCAAGAATAGGATGTTGGACAAATGGCCTCAGTTACCTTGAGAAGAAGAGGGGATTGAATTAAGATACGAATATTATTCCCCAATTAAACTTTCACTCTCTCTTTTCGGATTAACAATGCACATAGGGACAACCCTTCCCTTGTGTTCAAGAATCCTCTACAACAAGAGACCCACGGTCTCTTAATCCCTTTTCAGAAATAAGAAGTAGAGAAGAAGAGGTCTCTCTTAAAAGAGGTAGATTGTAAAATGAAGATCAATCAAAAATTCCTTATTGAATATGCAAGTGGTTGACCAAGGAATCTTTTTGAGAGGATAAGACATTTCAGTTCAGAAATACTCTTGATCTTTTGAGAGGATAAAACTGTTTGGGCAATAAAAACTCTCTTTAAAACATTTGAATGGCCGTTCATAAAACATTTGAATAGATATGTCTCTTGGAAATTATTTTCTGAAAATCCCCTCTGGTAATCAATTACAAGACTTATGTAATCGATTACAGGTTTTAAAAATTTGAATTAAAACATTTTCAACTACTGGTAATCGATTACCAGAGAGCAAATCTCAATTTGAAATGATAGAATTCTTTGGTCAAACCTTTTGTTTGTTTCAATTTGGAAACCTTCCTAAAGATTCTAAGAGATCAAACTTGATCATATGTCTTGATTTTCTTGGATTCTAGTCTTGAATAAAACTTAGAAGCACTTGATCCTTTAGCATCATCAAGACATCAAAACATCTTGCTTCTACATAGGAGTCATTTGACTTAATCCATCAACTGAAAAAAATCCTTCAACTATTTCTCGTCCTTGGAAAATTGTTTTTTCCAAGAATCAACTGCTTCTTTCATTCTTCCTCACTACGAGGTCGTGACAACAAGACAACAATTGGTACCTTTAAGCCCTACACTGGGGCAACGAAAGGCACCATGCAAAAACTTCAAGCGAACCTAGGGGCAGATTAGAAGTTCTCACCCAATAGGTTCCCTCCTACAAGGTCATGACGAAAGGCAACGATTGATACCTCAAAGCCTTACACTGGGGCAATGAAGGGCACCGTGCATGAGCCTCAAGTGAACATAGGGGCCGATCAAAAGTTCACACCCGTCGATGTTTTTAAACAAGAAAAAAAAGGGGGAGACAAGCCCTGGGATTTCAATGGATTGATCAAACATCAAACAGCTCTATTGCCATCACTCCAAAATGGTCAAGTGACTAAATCAAACAGAACATACACTTTGAGGGGGTTCCCGGAGAGATTTGCAAAAGATAGGATAAGGTTGCATGAATTATCACCTCTTTCAAAAGGATAGTCAATCTGTGTCTTCCAAAAAAAAATAAAAAAAAACAAAAAAAAAACAAAAAAAATTAACAAAAATCAAAATCACAAAACAAGGAAAGAATGACATGAACATTGTACAAACTTTCCATTTCATTGCATTATTTCATATGAAGTCCGCATTTACCAAATTTCACAACAAAGGTTGCATGCATCTGCATCCCTAAAAATCATGTTGACTACATAGATTCCCTACATCTAAATGTCCAAATCTTTTGAATTTAGGATGACCGGCTCTCTCAATGAGTCAATCCCTTGCTTTCTCATAAGGATGGACCCTTGGGTACTAGTACCCTCGTCTCCAGAGGACTATACGTCCTCGCCTTGAGAGGACTACACGTCCTCACCATCAGAGGGCTGCACGCCTTCACCTCCAGAGGACTACATGTCCTCGCCTTGAGAGGGCTACACGCCCTCACCTTGGGTACTAGTTACCCTCACCGTTGAGAGGACTACACGTCCTCGCCTTGAGAGGACTACACGTCCTCACCATCAGAGGGCTGCATGCCCTCACCTCCAGAGGACTACATGTCCTTGCCTTGAGAGGGCTACACGCCCTCACCTTGGGTACTAGTTACCCTCACCGTCAGAGGACTACACGTCCTCGCCTTGAGAGGACTACACGTCCTCACCATCAGAGGGCTGCACGCCCTTACCTCCAGAGGACTACATGTCCTCGCCTTGAGAGGGCTACACGCCCTCACCTTGGGTACTAGTTACCCTCACCGTCAGAGGACTACACGTCCTCGCCTTGAGAGGACTACACGTCCTCACCACCAGAGGGCTGCACGCCCTCACCTCCAGAGGATTATACGTCCTCGCCTTGAGAGGGCTACACGCCCTCACCTTGGGTACTAGTTACCTTCACCTTCAGAGGACTACACGTCCTCGCCTTCAAAGGGTCATGTACCTTCAACTTCAGAGGACTACACGTCCTCGCCGTCAAAGGGTCATGTGCCTTCACCTTTGTAGGGCTACACACCCTCACCTTCGTAGGGCTACACGCCCTCACCTTTAGAGGACTACACGTCCTCGCCAACAGAGGGCTACACGCCCTCACCTTGAAAGGACTACACGTCCTCGCCAGCAGAGGGCTGCACGCCCTCACCTCCAGAGGACTACACCTCCTCGCCTTGAGAGGGCTGCACGCCCTCACCTTTAGAGGGCTACGTGTCTTCATTTTCAGTGTGCTCGACTTCCACACCTTAAGATAATTTAAGGTCCTCTGTCCTTAAATGCTTAACCGAGACTTGCACTCCCGGTTAAGGGACCAGTAGTTTCCTTTTAACGGTTCCTGGGCCACCCCCTGATATTGGAGGAGGGCCAACTGTGCAAGCACAACCAGAGAGGGAGGCTATCACACAGCTACTATGCATACTGGGGCAAGATTTCACCCGTGCCGCTGCAAAGAGAAGAGTGCGGACCATGCGCACCAACATGACCACTCTTACACAGATATAGATGACATTGCTACTTAGCAACATTCTGCCCAGCGACCGCAATGCCAATCTCCCCCTGCGGAAGTATCAGTTGGTCTGTGCCGTCCCGACATGGGTAAGTATGCATATGGTTCAACTGATTTCTGATACCATCTATTGTTTGCAGGGATCGCACCCACAAGACACCCAATGGACCCGGAAAAGTCCAACAGGGCCCTAGGGTTTCCAGCTCTGGTTACGGGCCTCTATCAGTCCTACAGGGTGCCCGTACCCCCCCGGCAAGGTTATGTCATCATAGTTCTACAGAGTACCTGTAACCTCCAGCAAGGGCATCAGGCCCCCTACTGATCGAGCTTTCATCAAGAAGTACTGCGTCCCTAGGCAGGCGCAGGGCGAAACACCACAGCAGCATTGGGATGGCCGGTAGCGGGCAATAGACACACCGCCACCACCTCTAGAGTTCACCTCAGCTCATCCGCAAAAAGGTTAGAGCGTTGCCTACGACACATGGCCGACCAGCAGGCTACCAAGTCCAAAGCCAAAGGTAAGCAAAGTACTAGGTCAGTGACTGACAAGTCATAACGCGTCCAGCTAAAGACGTTAAAGAAGCGCTACTAGGAGGCAACCTAGTACCTTTTGAATCTATGCTTGTTATTTGATCACTTTTCATAGTAGGACACACCTAGTTGCTCATGATCCTAGGAATTTAAATAAAACGAGCACAAGCTCGGAAGGTAGTCATACCTCACAAAATATATATATGTATGTTTAGGTAGAAATATACCTTAGATATGCATGTATGTAAACAAAAACACACTTCACAAAATATATATATGTATGTTTAGGTAGCAAGATACCTTAGATATGCATGTATGTAGCAAAAAGATACCTCACAAAATATATATATGTATGTTTAGGTAGCAAGATACCTTGGATATGCATGTATGTAGCAAAAAGATACCTCACAAAATATATATATGTATGTTTAGGTAGCAAGATAGCTTGGATATGCATGTATATAGCAAAAATACCTCACAAAAATATACACATGTTTAGGTAGCAAAATACCTCATAAAAAAAAAGAAGGAAAAAAAACAAACGAGAAAAAAAATGAAAAAATGAAAAAAAAAAGAAAAAAAAGATGGAAAAAGAAAAATAAGTTGTCTAGCTGAAAAACCGACATGCTTTTGAAAAGAGTTGACTTCCAACTTTTCTTTGAAAAAAATTCACTGATCATAACTAGTTTTTGGAAAAAATGTGTACACCTGAAGGGTGAATGCTATGAAATTTCCCCGGACGCCCGAAATGGACTCGGATGAATGCACAAATTGATAAAAGAACATATTTTGGAAACATTGGGTTGATTTAAAATAGAGGAAATGAATCCTGAGCCCTAGCATCACATAACCATAAAAATTTGACACTTGAGTGTCCACATAGGTGCATGCATGACCAGTTTTGCATAAAATTTCCAAATCATCATTTTTGCATTTGTGTCATGGAAATAATGTGGGGCATCCCTTTTATCCTTGAGCCAAACCAAACCCTGACATGTATCTTGTCTAGCCATTCTACAAGCCTTGAGCCAAAATCCTAACTCACCATAAACCTTGACCCGGGGTGAGGATGTCAATCCTTACCCTCGGAAGCAAAAGAGAGGAAAATTTCCAATCAAAGAAAAAGAGAAGGAAAATTTCCAATCAAAGAGAAAGCAAAAAAAAAGGAGAAGGAAAATTTCCAATCAAAGAGAAAGCAAAAAAAGAGGGAAGGAAAATTTCCAATCAAAGGAAAAAGAAAAGAAAGGAAATTCCCAATCAAAGAGTGGGAGAAAGCAAAAAGAAAAGAAAGGAAATTCCCAATCAAAGAATGGGAGAAAGTAAAAAAGGAAGAAGAAGAAGGAAAGAAAGCCCCTGATCAGGGATCGAAGGAAAAATAGAAGAAATGTGCAGAGAGGTCTTTGGACCGGACAATATCTGAACAAAACAGAATTGTCACCAAATGAACAAAAAAAGAAGGAAAGGAAACCACGACCTAAAATGGTCTTCTCCCTTTGATTACCAACCAAAATCCCGTGCGCTAGCGACCCTTTTTTTTCTCGCCCCGCACTAGACAAAAAAAAACGGAAAAAAGAAAAAAAAAAAAAAAAAAAAAAAAAAAAGCCAGAAAAATCAAAAGCCAAAAACACACAAAAGCCGAAAAACCCACCAAAAGAACCCATTCCCAAGGGAAGCCCTATTGATCCATGATCACGCATGTAATTTTTTATTTGATAGGAAGTAATTTGCAAAGTCAAGTCATGACATATCTATGGTTCGGAATTAGGATGAAACACTTACCCGTGCGAGATTGATACACTTTGACTAATTTTCTTCTATTTTTGTCGGACCCAGTGTTTCCTCTAAATGTTCATTTAGAAACGAAATGCTAACATCCAAAATCTCATTTATGGTTATGGGGGGATTTCATCAGCAGACTCTCCTTCCCCGGTAAACGCATTGTTTTCCACTCAAAAAAGCGTATGTTGCTCTAATCAGTTGGAATATTTATCTCTTTACTAAAGCATGTTTGCATTTTAGCAAAGAAAACACCGAGGCTTTTTCAAGTCTCACCAGTTATCCAGAACTACGTAGGTCTGAGTTCCTCATTGGAGGATACGTAGGAGCAAGAGCCTCGCTTTTGTCGACCACACCGCCTTTTGTTACCATGACTCAAGAGCTGGTAGCCTGCGGAGACACCTTACGGTTATCCGCACCTCGTCATTCAGTGATCCCAAGTGTGATTGACAAGCAGAGACCAAGTTTGGTCATTCTGCACCCTTGTATCATCCAGAGGCGGCGGGCCCGATGACAAGCAGAGACCTAGTTTGGTCATTCTGCACCCTTGTATCATCCAGAGGCGGCGGGCCCGATGATACGCGGAGATACCTTACGGTTATTCGCACCCTTTTGTCATCCAGAGGCGGCGGGCCCGATGACAAGCAGAGACCAAGTTTGGTCATTCTGCACCCTTGTATCATCCAGAGGCGGCGGGCCCGATGATACGCGGAGATACCTTACGGTTATTCGCACCCTTTTGTCATCCAGAGGCAGCGGGCCCGATGACAAGCAGAGACCAAGTTTGGTCATTCTGCACCCTTGTATCATCCAGAGGCGGCGGGCCCGATGATACGCGGAGATACCTTACGGTTATCCGCACCCTTTTGTCATCCAGAGGCGGCAGGCCCGATGACAAGCAGAGACCAAGTTTGGTCATTCTGCACCCTTGTATCATCCAGAGGCGGCGGGCCCGATGATACGCGGAGATACCTTACGGTTATTCGCACCCTTTTGTCATCCAGAGGCGGCGGGCCCGATGACAAGCAGAGACCAAGTTTGGTCATTCTGCACCCTTGTATCATCCAGAGGCGGCGGGCCCGATGATACGCAGAAATACCCGAGTGGTTATCCGTATAAACATTCTTTTGCTATCTGTAAGACAGAACGCTTGATAGCATGCAGAGGCTGACACAGTCTTCTGCACCTTTTGTTCCTCCGGGAGCAACAAGTCATTTACAGGCGGAAATTTCATGGTCACCCGCGACTCTCGTCAACCGAGAGGAGCGAAATTAGTGTCATACACTGATTTTCGTCCGGGGACCTTTGCTTGATGACATGCGACCATTCTTTGGTCCTTGTGAGGTGCTTGGCATCCATCATTAGGCAATTTGTGAAATTCTAGGAACGACAAGTCATGGTCACCCGCGACTCTCGTCAACCGAGAGGAGCGAAATTAGTGTCATACACTGATTTTCATCCGGGGACCTTTGCTTAATGACATGCGACCATTCTTTGGTCCTTGTGAGGTGCTTGGCACCCATCATTAGGCAATTTGTGATTTTGGGAACAACAAGTCATTTGCATGTGGAGATTTTATGGTCACCTGTGACTCTCGTCAAATCGAGAGGAACGAAATTAGTGTCTTATCTTTACTTTCCTTTTATCTCCAATAAAAGACAAGTAAAGAGGGGCAACTGTCATACCCTAATTTCGTCCGGGGACCTTTGCTTGATGACATGCGACCATTCTTTGGTCCTCGTGAGGTGCTTGGCACCCATCATTAGGCAATTTATGAAATTCCAGGACATGCCGGAAAACCAAAAAAATATATTGATGCACAATCCGTAAGTTTCCGTGACGCGCCGGAAATCAAATGGAAGCATCGTTGCATAATTAAGTGAGGTTCCGTAACATTCCGTAAGTCAAAAAGGGGATGATTATGTAATCCGCAAGGTTCCGTAACATTACGGAAAGAAAACAAGTATCGTTACGAAATTCGTAAGTTTCCGTAACTTTACGAAAAAAGAATCACCAAAAAACAGCAGAGGGGGGTGTACTTAGTAAAAATGGGGGTGCAAATAGCACCCAGGCCCACTTGGGCCCTCCAGAAGATTCCTCCAGAAGGCTGTTGCTTCTGGAGGAAGCAACCTGGCTCGCCTGGGCGAGCTGGGCGGCAACCACCTCCCCTATTTTGCTATAAATAGGGGAGGAAGTGAAGAAGAAAAGGGTTCAGCCCCTTTGGCACTTCTCTCTCTTTCGAATTTGCTTGGAAAAATCGTTTCCGTGAAGAAAATCTAAGCCGAGGCGCTTCCGAAACGTTTCTGTAACGTTTTCCGTGAAGAATTTCGCAAAGGTTTCAACCGTTCTTCGACGTTCTTCATTCGTTCTTCATCGTTCTTCGATCTTCAACGGGTAAGTACCTCGAACCAAGCTTTTCGATTCATTCTATGTACCCGTAGTGGTCCACATTGTGTTTCGTGCATTTTTATTCTCGTTTTGTTTACTTTTTATACCCCCTGTTGACGTGCTTAAGCCATTTTACTTAAGTCATTTCTCGCTTAACTCAAAAATAAAATAAATTTCCACCGAACGTTTGAATTGTATTATCCATTAACTTCGGTTAAAATAAATTCCGACCGTTCGGTCGTGCCGTAACCACGTTGGAAATCAAAAAGAGGTAAAAAATAATATAATAATCAAAAAGACATCTTTTAGTAAAATAAAGCGGAAAATCAATCGGACGTTTTCTCTTTGGGATTTCTCATTCTTAATCGAATTGATTAATAACTAAAGTGAAACTAAAGGCTAAAATCAATTCGCCTAGTCAAGCTCGTCCATAAAAATAGGCTTTTGAAGTTTGTCATTTCATTTTCTCACTAAGTAAAATGGATCATTTTTAAGGTCCAACGCCTTAAAATGATCACCTCTTAAAGTAAAAAAGAATCACTTGATAAGAAAGAACTACGTAGGTCTGATTTTCTCATCACAAATTGAGGAATACGTAGGAGCAAAGGGAAACACCCTTGTCGACCACAAAAAAAGAGAAAAATATAAAAAGGGTATAAAGGATATAAGGACATAAAAGGGAACGTAAAAATCAAAGTCATGTTTGCACATTCGATTAAAGGCTGCCGTCCCTTGGGACGGATGTGTGGGGTGCTAATACCTTCCCCGTGCGTAAATACAACTCCCGAACCTTTCACTTAAAAGTTCGTAGATCGCGTCTTTTCCGGTTTTTCCGACGTTTTCCTCAAATAAACGTTGGTGGCGACTCCGCGCGTATTCCTTTCGTGGAACACACATCCCGCGAGTCTCGCGTCGCCCTCCCGCCGAAGGGTAGGTTGCGACATGTGGTAGTCAGATTCATCAAGAGGGAGCTAATTTGTCGATACGGACTCCCTAGGAAGATCATCACTGACAATGGCACCAATCTGAACAACAAGATGATGCAGGAAATGTGCGAGGATTTCAAGATCCAGCATCATAACTCCACCCCTTATCGGCCAAAGATGAATGGGGCTGTAGAGGCTGCAAAAAAAAATATTAAGAAGATTGTCCAAAAGATGACCGTGTCATACAAATATTGGCATGAGATGTTGCCTTTCACCCTACATGGATATAGAACTTCAGTACGAACTTCTATTGGGGCAACGCCGTATTCCTTGGTTTATGGGATGGAAGCAGTACTCCCATTTGAGGTAGAGGTTCCTTCTCAGAGGATAATAGCAGAGTCAGGCCTAGGAGAGTCAGAATGGGCTCAATCACGCTACGACCAACTCAACCTTATTGAAGGTAAGCATTTGACGGCCATGAGCCATGGGCGTCTGTATCAACGAAGGATAAAAAATGCGTTTGACAAGAAGGTACGTCCACGCAAGTTTAACGAGGGGGACCTTGTGCTGAAGAAGATGTCCCACGCTGTTAAAGACAATCGGGGCAACCCCCATGGTGAAAAGAGCTTTTTCTTGGGGTGCTTTGATACTCACCAACATGGATGGCGAGGAGCTACCCTCGCCCGTGAACTCCGATATTTTTAAGCGATACTACGCTTGAAGTCTGGGGCAATCGAGAGGACCGTTGCATGTTCTTTTACTTCTGAGTTTTTGTTCTTCTTGGTTTCCTCCAGGGATTCCCTTTCATTGTAATTGTGTTGTTTCTTTAAAAGAAGAGGAGATGGGTTAGGCTTCAGTCCTCCCTTTGGTTTTAAACCTTGTGTTAGTTTATAATCACCTGAGCTCTCTTCGCTTTGGTTCATGGGGTGCCCCAAACGCTTAAAATTAAAATTGGACCTAACCAGCTTTCACTAAGAAAATCGTCGCATTAGGAACATTCATACATGCACATACACATGCATATCTTGTGGTAACAGGGGCAGGATCATCTTAGGCCATGGTCAGAAGTCGAGACGAGTTGACGGCAGAAATCAACCAAGGTAAGATAATGACCCGGTCACGATTGGCCGCGCATTGTTTGCTCCCTACTTGCAGGTACTTAGGCACGGATGCTAATGGAGGACAGGGTCACGACCAACCAATCGTCGTCCCTTCCCAGCGTTGGGCCAGCGGAGAACGTCGCTGCAAGGCAGCCCAGTATCCTTTGAATTCACAGTATTTTATTACTATTGTTTGTTTTAAATAAGTAATCGACGCCTAATTCT
Organism: Glycine max; assembly: GCF_000004515.6. NCBI lineage: Eukaryota > Viridiplantae > Streptophyta > Magnoliopsida > Fabales > Fabaceae > Glycine > Glycine max. The sequence goes on along the minus strand of NC_038242.2, from coordinate 37,920,796 downwards.
AACTTAAGTAGGTTCAAGTAGGCAAAACGCTAACCCATAAGAGGGGGGGGAAGGCATGGTTAATGTATCCCAAAAAAAAAATGGCAGGTTAGCTCGCCTGGGCGAGCAACCCCTGCACCCAAAATATAAAAACGAGGGAGGGAAACGTTTTTGTACCCAAAAACTCCCCCCCCCCTCCCCCTCATTCAAAAGAGAGAACTCTCGAAGGCTTGCGGTTTTTGCTCCCCTAAGCCACTTTTGGTTGCGTTTTGCTTTCATTTTCGTTGTTTCTACTCACTCCAACAAGTAAGTATTCAATCCTTGAGTTTTTTGCTTTCCGTTGGTGCATTTTGTTCATTTTGGTGCTCTAAATTGTGAGAACATGCTCATGCTTGTGGGGCAATTTTGGGTTGCTTTTTATGCTTGATTTGTTGAGTTAAGGATTTGTGTGAGAAGGCCTTAGGCCTATGGTGTATTCTGAAGCAATGGGGCATGCCACATTGCCCCCATTCTCTTGCAATTTATGTCTAAACATGCGCCCACCAAGTGCTCGGTGAAATGCCCCAATGACGTATGAATCTGATTTTGTAAAATTAGGATGGTGGGACTGTTTTATATATGTAGGGACATCATAGGAGATTCAAAATAGGTGCCCAAATGCAATTCCAAGCTTAGGAACCCAAACTTGTAGCTTCAATGCAAGGAAACATACTCATGGCTAAGAACCCAAATTTTGGTTTTAGAATTAGAAAAGCATAAAAATTAGGACTTGCTTGTGAGATTTTTTTCTCAAATTTGGGCTGCCCCATGTTTGATACTTTGCATAGAGGTAGCATTGAAAACACCTTGCAATAGTGTGTATATATAGGTAAATATAAGGGGCATGAAATTCCTAGCAAAGTGTGAATGATTATCTTCCTAAATGAATATATGATAGCGTGGAATTCCCTTTTGAATGCAAGTGTGTGCAGGATATAATTAGCGTTCCAATATGCATATAAATAAATGTGAGTGAAACAATAAAAATTTGTATGATATATATTTCAAGTGTGTGTAGGTAGTTTTGTAATAGCAAATGTTTAGGACATAATTAAATGTAAATTTTGACGCAATGCCTTGAGTGTGAGAATGTGTGTTCTTTTCAAAAATGCATATATAGGTATGACAATTAGAATGTGTTGGATGTCCTTGTATGTTGATATAAATAGTAGGATATTCTATACATACGCGTGTGCATAAATAGATTACATGAGTTCGTTCTAAAATCAGAGGGATTAACATGTCATTTTAGTGTTAAGCATTATCTTGTAAAACTAACTTCCAAATGTTTGTTCTCGCAGGAAATGGCCCCAAGGAAGCTTGCCTCAAAGAGATCCAGGAAGGATAAAGTGGCTGAAGGAACTACTTCCGCTCCCGAATATGATAGTCATTGTTTTAGGAGCACTGAGCACCAACAGCGCTTCGAGGCCATCAAGGGATGGTCATTTCTCCGGGAGCGACGCGTCCAGCTCAGGGACGACGAGTATACCGACTTCCAGGAGGAGATAGTTCGCCGGCGGTGGGCATCACTGGTTACCCCCATGGCCAAGTTCGACCCAGACATAGTCCTCGAGTTTTATGCCAATGCTTGGCCTACAGAGGAGGGTGTACGAGATATGCGATCCTGGGTGAGGGTCAGTGGATCCCATTCGATGCGGATGCTCTCAGCCAGTTCCTGGGATATCCTTTAGTGCTGGAGGAGGGCCAGGAGTGCGAGTATGGCCAGAGGAGGAACCGGGCCGATGGGTTTGATGAGGAGGCCATCGCCCAATTGATGTGTATACCGGGGCAGGATTTTGCCCGGACTACTGCTGGAAGACGGGTGCGGATCATGCGCACCAACATGACCACCCTGACCCAGATCTGGATGACTTTGCTGCTCAGTAACATCCAGCCCATCGATCATAATTCCGACCTCCCCCTGCCGAAGTGTCAGCTGGTGTACGCCATCCTGACACGGATGAGCATTCACGTGGCTCAGTTAATCACTGATGCCATCTATCTATTTGCAGGTATGGCACCTACCAGGCACCCTCTGGACCTGGGTAAGTCCAACAGGGCCCTGGGATTTCCCGCTTTGATCACAGGACTCTGCCAGTCGTTCGGAGTCCCCATCGCACCTAGCAAGGTGATTTGGCCGCCCATCACCCGAGCTTTTATTGAGAAGTATTGCACGCAGAGACAGGCCCAGGGGGATGCTCTTCAGGTCGCAGAAGCGCCGCCACCTCATCAGGCTGGCCCAGCTGGATCATTTGATGCGGAGCAGTATTTACGGCATTTGGTTCGCCAGCAGGCGGCCAACCACCGGGCGCATGTACAGACCCATGATTGTCTTTACCAGTTAAGCCTCAGCCTGCAGAGCCAGGGTTTTACTTCTTTTCCATGCCCTACTCCGGATCAGTTCAGGGCAGAGGTCGCATGGCCCGGAGATTGGCCTGAGGCCCGGGCAGGAGAGGCACCAGCAGAGGCTCCCGACGAGGCAGATGAGGCCTGCGAGGACGAGGAGATGACCGATTTGCTTAATTTCTTGGGAGGGAGCGGAGCCACATGATTGGGAGATCCCTAGATCCGTATTTCTTTTTATGTTATGTTTTTGCTTCCATTTTTTCCTGTTACATATCATCTTATTTTTGTTTAACTAAGGGACTAACGTTTGTTTCGTGTTGATTGACTTTTGTTTTGTACATACATATCGTTTGAGTCGTTACGTTAGTACTTGTTTCGTTGTTGTCAATAGTGTTTGTAGAAATTTCGGAATCGCGTAGAATTTTTTCATTTAGGAAGGTCGTCCTAAAAATAAAATGAACCAAAATCATGATAAAAAAGGAAAGAAGTGTTGTGAATAAAATGTCTGCGTATATAAAGAAAAAGGAAAATGTGCATAGAAGGGTTTTTATAAAAAAATACGTGTAGAGAGATTCTTGTGTGTGTGAACAACGAGTGTATATAAATAAACTTTTGTATGAACCATAGGTGTGCGTTGGAGAAAAACGAAAAAGATCTTTGAATGTAAATAGGGTTTGACCGTGTTCCAATGCATGTACAGAAAAAGTTTGTCATGTATAAGAGTGTAGATATACAAAGAAAAATTTCTTCATAGAGGACCATAGGTGTATAATTTTGTGAATATGTAAAAATGAAACAAAAAGGAAAAAGAAAGAAAGACCGCGAAGGTCGACATGTTATAGTTAAGAAGTATAAATCATTCGTAAAGAGCAAACGTATCTTCTGGAAACAAGGGACTGACGCTAAGAGTTTATTTTCCGGAATAACCGAGATAAGAATGGATGAATTCATTGAACTGATGAAAGAACATAACTTGGAAACGTTGGGTTTGTTTGTGTAAATTCCCAATCGTAGTATCACAATGCCATAAACGGGATGCTTGAGTGTCCACCTGGCTGTAGCCATGACTAATTTTGCACGTTGTTTTCAAATCATCATTGTCACGCGTGCCTTGTGGAGTAATATGGGAGTTCGGCCCGAGACCGACACCTTGACACCCAAATTTGTTTTGCCCCAGATATCAAGATTTGGGTTCCCACGATAAAAGACCCCATTGAAACATAACCTTAGACTTTTTTGAACCTTGGCCTATCAAAAGAATCCTCATCCTTTCCCCCGAAGCAAAGGACAACGGAATCTCCTCAAGGGAGAGCAAATAGAATGCTAAATCTCGATTTCCCAAAGAAAGGAAAGGAGGAAGTGAAAAGAAAAGGAATAAATGAAAAGAAAAGAAAGAAAAAGAACAATAAAAAAGAAAGAAAAAGAAGGATTCCCGATCGAAGATCGAAAGGAAGTGAAAATGGAAAAGATCGGAGGAAAACAGAGTAATTCTCGATCAATGAAAGAAAGGGAATGGAAAATCTTCAGACCATATAAATTTTCGGCAAGATAAGTGATTGTCGGCAAAGGAAAACCCATTTTTGGTGTCTCTTCCTTTCGAATTTCCATTCAAAGTCATTCTCGACTGGCGATATCCCACCCCACATGAACAAAGAGGAAAAGACCGAAACACCCAGCTTCCTCTCCAAAAAACACTACCCTCGAGAAAATCCTATTGGTCCGTGATCGTACGTTTGATCTTTGATTCGATAGGAAATCATGTGCAAAATAAAGTCATGGTGCAGTTATGGTTTGGGAAGAGGGTGAAACACTTGCCTGTCTGAGTTTTATACACTATGAGTTATTTCTTTTCAGCTTAGCCTGATGTTTCCTCTGAATGTTCATTTAAAAGCTAAATGTTGACATCCTGCCCTTCATTTTCGGTTACAAGGAAGATTACCCTTGGCATGAGTATATTGTTTCTCTAAGATATGGTGCTCTCGCGAATGATTTATTTCTCTTTGCAAAAAGCATGCTCGCCTTTTTTTTTTTCAGAGCCCCATGAATTGCGTTTTCGTTCATGCATCCTCCACCCAAAGAGTTTGGAGCTATGCTTCATGATTAACTAGTGAGGACCCTCTAGTGCAATCCTCCATCCTCGCCTTTTTTTCGGAGCCCCATGAATTGCGTTTTCGTTCATGCATCCTCCACCCAAAGAGTTTGGAGCTATGCTTCATGATTGACTAGTGAGGACCCTCTAGTGCAATCCTCCATCCTCGCCTTTTTTTTTCGAGCCCCATGAATTGTGTTTTCGTTCATGCATCCTCCACCCAAAGAGTTTGGAGCTATGCTTCATGATTGACTAGTGAGGACCCTCTAGTGCAATCCTCCATCCTCGCCTTTTTTTCGGAGCCCCATGAATTGCGTTTTCGTTCATGCATCCTCCACCCAAAGAGTTTGGAGCTATGCTTCATGATTGACTAGTGAGGACCCTCTAGTGCAATCCTCCATCCTCGCCTTTTTTTTTTTAGCCCCATGAATTGCGTTTTCGTTCATGCATCCTCCACCCAAAGAGTTTGGAGCTATGCTTCATGATTGACTAGTGAGGACCCTCTAGTGCAATCCTCCATCCTCCCCTTTTTTTCAGAGCCCCATGAATTGTGTTTTCGTTCATGCATCCTCCACCCAAAGAGTTTGGAGCTATGCTTCATGATTGACTAGTGAAGACCCTCTAGTGCAATCCTCCATTCTCGCCTTTTTTTTCGGAGCCACATGAATTGCGTTTTCGGTCATGCATCCTCCACCCAAAGAGTTTGGAGCTATGCTTCATGATTGACTAGTGAGGACCCTCTAGTGCAATCCTCCATCCTCTCCTTTTTTTTTTGGAGCCCCATGAATTGTGTTTTCGTTCATGCATCCTCCACCCAAAGAGTTTGGAGCTAGTCTTCATGATTGACTAGTGATGACCCTCTTGTGCAATCCTCCATCCTCGCCTTTTTTTCGGAGCCCCATGAATTGCGTTTTCGTTCATGCATCCTCCACCCAAAGAGTTTGGAGCTATGCTTCATGATTGACTAGTGAGGACCCTCTAGTGCAATCCTCCATCCTCGCCTTTTTTTTTTTAGCCCCATGAATTGCGTTTTCGTTCATGCATCCTCCACCCAAAGAGTTTGGAGCTATGCTTCATGATTGACTAGTGAGGACCCTCTAGTGCAATCCTCCATCCTCGCCTTTTTTTCGGAGCCCCATGAATTGTGTTTTCGTTCATGCATCCTCCACCCAAAGAGTTTGGAGCTATGCTTCATGATTGACTAGTGAGGACCCTCTAGTGCAATCCTCCATTCTCGCCTTTTTTTTCGGAGCCACATGAATTGCGTTTTCGTTCATGCATCCTCCACCCAAAGAGTTTGGAGCTATGCTTCATGATTGACTAGTGAGGACCCTCTAGTGCAATCCTCCATCCTCGCCTTTTTTTTTTGGAGCCCCATGAATTGCGTTTTCGTTCATGCATCCTCCACCCAAAGCATTTGGAGCTATGCTTCATGATTGACTAGTGAGGACCCTCTTGTGCAATCCTCCATCCTCGCCTTTTTTTTGGAGCCCCATGAATTGCGTTTTCGTTCATGCATCCTCCACCCAAAGAGTTTGGAGCTATGCTTCATGATTGACTAGTGATGACCCTCTAGTGCAATCCTCCATTCTCGCCTTTTTTTTTCGGAGCCCCATGAATTTCATTTTCGTTCATGCATCCTCCACCCAAAGAGTTTGGAGCTATGCTTCATGATTGACTAGTGAGGACCCTCTAGTGCAATCCTCCATCCTCGCCTTTTTTTTTTCGGAGCCCCATGAATTGCGTTTTCGTTCATGCATCCTCCACCCAAAGAGTTTGGATCTATGCTTCATGATTGACTAGTGAGGACCCTCTAGTGCAATCCTCCATCCTCGCCTTTTTTTCGGAGCCCCATGAATTGCGTTTTCGTTCATGCATCCTCCACCCAAAGAGTTTGGAGCTATGCTTCATGATTGACTAGTGAGGACCCTCTAGTGCAATCCTCCATCCTCGCCTTTTTTTTTTTTAGCCCCATGAATTGCGTTTTCGTTCATGCATCCTCCACCCAAAGAGTTTGGAGCTATGCTTCATGATTGACTAGTGAGGACCCTCTAGTGCAATCCTCCATCCTCGCCTTTTTTTCGGAGCCCCATGAATTGTGTTTTCGTTCATGCATCCTCCACCCAAAGAGTTTGGAGCTATGCTTCATGATTGACTAGTGAGGACCCTCTAGTGCAATCCTCCATCCTCCCCTTTTTTTCGGAGCCCCATGAATTGTGTTTTCGTTCATGCATCCTCCACCAAAGAGTTTGGAGTCATGCTTCATGATTGACTTGTGAGGACCCTCTAGTGCAATCCTCCATCCTCGCCCTTTTTTTTCAGAGCCCCATGAATTGCGTTGTCGTTCATGCGTCCTCCACCCAAAGAGTTTGGAGCCATACTTCATAATTGACTAGTGATGACCCTCTAGTGCAATCCTCCATTCTCCAGGGTTTTTCATCGTCAAGTGCGGATCCTCTTGACTGGGAAATGTGATCTTTGTTATTTTCCCGATTGATTCCTTTGCCAAATGTGTATATGTATATTATAATATTGTTGTTGTTTGTATTTTGTTTTGTGTTGTGCATAAAAAGAAGGAGTAGAGACGAGAGTCGTCATAGACTAATCACGGAAAGGGCAAGACGGACAAAATCAGTGTCTTGTCTCTGCTTTCCTCATATCTCTGATAAAAGGTAAGTAAAGAGTGGCAACTGCCATACCCTAATTTACGCGATCCGTGAAATTCCGTAATGTGGCGAAAACCAAAAGGAGGTGTTTTTTTCGCAATCCGTGAGTTTCCGTAACTTCTTCGAAAGCTAAAAAAGAGTAAATAAGTGATCCGTGAGGATTCGTAACCTTACGGAAAGAAAATAGGTGTCGTTACGAAATTCGTAAAGTTTCGTAACGTTACGGAAAAGAATTACCAAAAAAAGTAGAAGGGGTGCATTTAGTAAAAAGGGGGGTACAAATAGCAATCAGGCCCACTTGGGCCTTCCAGTTTCTTCCTCCAGAAGGCGGTTGCTTCTGGAGGAAGCAACCTTGCTCGCCTGGGTGAGCTGGGTGGCAAGCTCCTTCCCTATTTTGCTATAAATAGGGGAAGGAGTGAAGAGGAAAGGGGTTCAGCCTTCTTGGCACTTCTTATTCTCTCGAAATTGCTGAGGAAAATTGTTTCCGTGAAGAAAATCCAAGTCGAGGCGCTTCCGTAACGTTTCCGTAACGTTTCCGTGAGTAATTACACGAAGATTTTCAACCGTTCTTCGACATTCATCGTTTGTTCTTCGTTTTCTTCAGTCTTCAACTGGTAAGTACCTCAAACCGAGCTTTTCAATTCATTCTATGTACCCGTGGTGGTCCACATTTTGTTTCATGTATTTTTATTCTCGTTTTCATTTACTTTCCGTACCCCCTTTTGACGTGCTTCAGTCATTTATTTAAGTCATTTATCCCCTAATCAAAAAATAAAATAAATTTCCACCGATCATTTGATTTGTAATATCCGTTAATTTCTGTTAAAATGAATTCCGACCGTTTGGTCGTGCCGTAACCACGTTGGAAACCAAAAAAGAGGTAAAATAATAATATAATAATAAAAAAATACCTTTTAGTAAAATGAAGCGAAAAAATCAATTGGACATTTTCTCTTTGGGATTTCTCATTCTTAATTGAATTGACTAATAACTAAAGTGAAACTAAGGCTAAAATCAACCCGCCTAGTCAAGCTCGTCCACAAAAAAGTCACTAAAAAGGGTTTGAAAGTTTATCATCTCAGTTTTCCTTATCAAGTAAATGGATCATTTTTAAGGTCCAACGCCTTAAAATGATCACCCTTCAAGTAAAAAGAATCGCTTAATTCACTCTTAAAAAAGAACTATGTAGGTCTGATTTCCTCTTCGATGGAGGGTACGTAGGAGCAAGAGCCCCGCTTTTGTCGACCTCAAAAAATAAAAAGAAGTAAAAGTAAAGGTAACACAATTTCCACAATTCTAAAAATGAGGTTGTTGTCCTTTGAGGCAAACGTGAGAGGTGCTAATACCTTCCTCAAACGTAAATACAACTCCCGAACTTAGAGTTTTCATTTTGACCGGTTTCCTTTGGTTTTTCCGACGTTTTCCACAAATAAACGTTGGTGGCGACTCCACGCATCTTTCCTCCTTTGGAAAGCGCACCCGTGTACCTCGCCTCGCACGCCCGTAAAAAGTCATGTTGCGACACTTATCTTGATTGGGTCTTTTCTTCATTCTTGAATCTTGAGTCTTGAATCTTGATCTTGATTCTTGAGATCTTGAATCTTGAATCTTGATTCTTGATTCTAGGCTTTCTTCTTGAGTCTTGAATTCTTCTTGATTCTTGAACTCTTGACTTGTTCTTGATTCACTTGAGTTGTTCTTTGAGCTTTGAGCTTTTTGTTCATCACCTTTGTCATCATCTTTTGTTGTTATTATTGTTATCATCAAAACACCTTTGAATCACATTCACCATGAAGCCTTGCTTCTACAATCTCCCCCTTTTTTATGATGACAACTTCTGAAGTCACGAAACACACACACACTTTTTCCTAGTCGATTACTCTCATAAATTCTCCCCCTTTGTTTTTGAATTTATGCTTATCTTAAAAATAAGTTGATTACTCATGTGAATTCTTGATTTAATCCCATTTCTCTCCCCTTTTGGCATCAACAAAAAGCCAAAGTGCGTATCAAATAAATTTAATTTAAACATCCATATAATGTTCATAAAAAATATCAACCAAATTATGAAGCAAGAAGCAAGAACCATGAAGAAAACAACCATGCATAGGTTAATTATAAACTCCACATAGTCAAATAACATACTTAATATTGGTCTAAACATACCGTGCAAATAAGGAAATAATAAATTGTTCAAATACCATACTAATATAGCCAAAATACAAGTACTAATATTAAAATATAAGTCTAAGATGATGGTGACGACGGCGGTGGAAGATCAAAGCTTGACCAGATGTAAGATACATCTTCTTCAACCTTAGTCATTCTTGACTCCATTTCATTGAAGCGCATATCCACTTGCAGTTCCAAAGTATCAAACCTCTCACCAACAAAGGTTTGAAGACCATCAAACCTTTCCAAAATCTTAGAAAGAAGAGATGAATCTTCTCCCTCATGTCCTTCTTCACCAACATTTCTAGCACCCTTCTTTATCCAAGATCCATCATGCTCTTTAACATATCCAAAGGATGCTATGACTGAAGCGCCTATAAGGAATGATCTCTTGATTGGAACATAAGGTTCAGAATCAAGAGGGATGTTGAAGTGTTGAAGGAAAAGAGTAACTAGATGAGGATAAGGCAATGGGGCATTCAATCGCAATGCCTTATGCATGCGATATCTAACAAGATGTGCCCAATCAATTTGTAAACCTTTATGAAAGGCCCACATGACAATGAGATCTTCTTCAGAAACCTGGGCAAGGTTTGAAGATCTAGGAAGCAAAATGCGAACTATAAGGTAATGGAGGATGCGGCTTTCAAAAGCCAATGAACCGGCAAGAAGCCTTCCGGTCATATCCGCTTGGTTGGTTCAAACCAACCGGCGGGCATCATGCATAGAGAAATCGAATTTCCATTCATCAATCAGTACACCCTCAAAAGGTACACCTTCACTAGGCAATTTTGTTAAATCATAAAATAGGGATTGGTCAATGACCATCTTAATCCCATAGATTTCAGACATTAGAACACCTTCATGAATTTCTAAATTAGAATAGAAAGCTTTGACTAATTCAGAATAGACAGATAATTTCAGAGACATGAATGGAATAAGATTGGAGTTTTCAAATGCTTGGAAGCATTCAAAATTCTCATTTGAGAAGAACTCCATATCTATGAATTTTGGGTCTACAATGGAACGAGAGGAAAAGAGGTTTGTGTACCGTATACGCTGTTCTTCTTATGAGAATAATGATCCAGAGGGAATGGAGGGAGGAATTGGGGCTTCCTGTGACCCGGAATGTCGCTGACTCCGACTCGAAGTTCCTTTCCGCTTTTTCGATGGTTCCGCCATTTGAAGAGTTTTTTCGGGATTTCAATAGGTTCAAATGAAAGAGATTGAAAAAAGATGAAGTTTGGGCTTTGCGGGGAATGATTTGGACAAGAATTGAGTGAGATATGGCTGGAAGAAAAATTGGGGGCAAGGGTTTTCGAGAGAGTGATAGGTTGCAGGTTTCAGAATTTGAAATTTGAATATATAGGTGCAGGGACGCGTCGTAATCGATTACACAAATATGGTAATCAATTACCAAAGAGCAACTTTGTTAGAAATAACTGCTTGTAATCGATTACACTATTATGGTAATCAATTACCAATGGTTATTTTAGCCAGAAAACAAAAACAGAAGGCTTTCTAGGAGAGAGGAAGTTTTGAAAACTATTTTTGAAAATACTATATTTGAAAATACTTTATGAATAATTTTCAATCATGTAATTTACATATCATGTCATGAAAAAATATTTAAAACATGAAGATAATCAATTTTATCAAGAACAATCACAACACAAGTATGAAGAATATTGATTTTACTTAAATAAATGAATGAATATTTCATGCAAATAGGATGAAATCAATCAAGCAAATATACTCATGATTTCAAACAATCAAAAGACAAACAAATAAAGAATTGTTAGTCATCATAATCAAATTTTTTGAATAAAAATTTCAACTTTAAGAGAAATTTTAATAAGATAATGGTTTTGATATTACCTTTTTCAGGATTGAATTGTCTAGATCTTCAAAGATGAGGATCATTCTTTTTCTCCTTGTTTTTTATCCTTGAGAGATGTTCTCGTCACTTTCATAATCTTTGGTTAGAAGATTAATCTCCTTTTCTGAACCATCGGATGAATCATTGTCATCCCATGCAATGTATACTTTCTTAGTTCTTCTTTCGTTAAATCTTTTCTTTTCACTTTTCTCTGACCATTCTTCATTTGACGGACAGTTGGACTTGATGTGACCAATTTGATTGCATTTGTAACACCTAAGGACTTGAGAATCATCTTGTGATTTTCTTCCATTATTAAAATTGTGACGCCTGTCAATTCTTCTTTTCTTGATGAATTTCTGAAATTTCCTAACAAAGAAAGAAAAATCTTCTTCATCATCTGAATCTTCTTCTTCGTTTTCTTCTTGTATTGAAGATGGGGCTTTAAGGGCTATGCTTCTCTTCTTTTTGTCATTTTCTTCATTCAGATTGAGGCGTTGAAGTTCCATCTCGTGTTCCTGCAATTTACCAAATAAAGTGGCAAGAGACATGGAAGATAGATCTTTGCTTTCAGAAATAGCAGTTACCTTGGGCTGTCATTCCCTACTTAAACATCTTAAGACTTTATTAATTAAATCTTCATTGGGAAAGATTTTTCCTAAGGATGCAAGATGGTTTACTATATGTGTAAATCTCTTTTGCAAACTATGGATATTTTCATTTGGGTTCATCCTAAATAGTTCATATTCATGGGTAAGGGTATTTACTCTAGACCTTTTTACATCTGTGGTTCCTTCATGGGTTAACTGGAGAGTATCCCATATATCCTTGGCATTAGTACAATTTGACACTCTAAAGTACTCATCTATCCCTAGGGCTGAAGTGATGATATTTTTGGCTTTGAGATCATACTGGATTTTTCTCCTATCTTCTTCTGTCCATTGATCTCTCGGTTTTTGGGTTGTAGTGCTTGTGCTTACATCTCTTACAGTGGGTATATGTGGTCCTAATTCTATTGCTTCCCATATATTTAGATCTATGGCTTCAATGAATATCTGCATGCGGGTTTTCCAATAATGGTAACCCTCTCCATTAAAAATGGGTGGTCTGTGAATGGAATTTCCTTCAGGAAACAAGGGATTTGAGGAGGCCAATCTACAAGAAACCTGCTCTGATACCACTTGTTGGATCGAGTGGCCTCAGAATAATTAAGAAGTGGGGGGGGGGGTTGAATTAATTATTCCTAAACCTTTACTAATTAAAAAATTACTCTTTTAAGGATTTTACTAAATTGTTAAGAGAATGAGGAGTAGAAGAGAAACTTAACAGAAAGTAAAAGCGGAAATTAAATGCACAGCTGAAAGTAAAAGAGTAGGGAAGAAGGAAACAAGCACACAAGAGTTTTATACTAGTTCAGCAACAACCCGTGCCTACATCCAATCCCCAAGTGACCTGCGGTCCTTGAGATTTCTTTCAACCTTGTAAAAATCCTTTTACAAGCAAAGATCCACAAGGGATGTACCCTCCCTTGTTCTCTTTGAACCTAGTGGATGTACCCTTCACTAGAACTGATCCACAAGAGATGTACCCTCTCTTGTTCTCAGTCAACAACCCAAGTAGATGTACCCTCTACTTGTACCACAAAGGATGTACCCTCCAATGTGTTAAGACAAAGATCTCAGGCTGTTTAACCTTTGATACTTTGTGAATGGGGATAGAAAAGAATTCTCAGGCGGTTAGTCCTTTGAACAATTTTGTATTAGGGAAAGGGAAGAATCAAAAGAATTCTCAGACTGTGTTGTTTTGAATTCTTTGACAAGGGAGAAGGGAGACACAAAAGAAATCAGGCGGTTAGTCCTTTGTTCTTTTGGAAAAGGGAGAAGAGAGACACAAAAAGAATTCAGGCTGTTAGTCCTTGGCGAATTCTTTTTGGCAAAGGGAGACGAGAATGAAAAGATGAATAGCACAATTTTTCAAGGTTTGGAAAACCAGAAAACTTCAAAAAGCTTTTGGTACAAAGAAGAAGAAGAAGTTCAAAGAGATTCAAGGCTTGTAAAGGATTGTATGAAATAAGTGTTCAAGATTCTTGAAATGAAAAACAAAGTCTTGCTTTTATAGACTCTTCATGTCTGGTCAAGAAGACCATTTAGAAGAGTTATAACTTTTAGAAAAACTTTAAAACCAATTTGAAAAAGTCAAAACCTTTTTGAAGAGTTACATCTTTTGATTTATCAGAAACAGTCACTGGTAATCGATTACCAAATAAGTGTAATCGATTACACAAAGCTTTTGAGTGAAAGGATGTGACTCTTCACATTTAAATTTGAATTTCAACGTTCAAGGGCACTGGTAATCGATTACCAAAACATTGTAATCGATTACAACCTTTTTAAAATAATTGGAATGTTGTAAATTCAGTTTGAAAACTTTTTCAAACTTATTTTGCTACTGGTAATCGATTACAACAATATGGTAATCGATTACCAGAGAGTAAAAAACTCTTTGGTAAAGGTTTTGTCAAAAACTCATGTGCTATTCAAAGTTTTAGAAAAACTTTTTAATACTTATCTTGATTGGGTCTTTTCTTCATTCTTGAATCTTGAGTCTTGAATCTTGATCTTGATTCTTGAGATCTTGAATCTTGAATCTTGAATCTTGATTCTAGGCTTTCTTCTTGAGTCTTGAATTCTTCTTGATTCTTGAACTCTTGACTTGTTCTTGATTCACTTGAGTTGTTCTTTGATCTTTGAGCTTTTTGTTCATCACCTTTGTCATCATCTTTTGTTGTTATTATTGTTATCATCAAAACACCTTTGAATCACATTCACCATGAAGCCTTGCTTCTACAATGAGAATGTGATGTAAGTAGTTACAACTAATCACCTTATCTCAGCACCTAACGCAACATGGTTGACCTATCAACTCTTCTATGCAAATTCAATGCAACCAAGAAACCTGACAGTTGCTCGATACACTTCACCCTAACCTAAATCTAACCCTAACTCTAACCACATTATAACAATGACACATTTCACTCGTAGTTCTCTTGCACATGGCTCCCTTGGACTCCAACATATTGCTAGTTTCACGGTCTCTCCATACAATACAACCATGCCCCATGTGGAGACAAACCATTGGACCTTTTCACACTACTAAAAAAATATTTTTTACAACACGTATTTAAAAATGATTGTTGAAAAAGCATCTTGAAAAAAAATAGTGGCATTTTTGTAAATAAATACAACATTTTACGACGGTTTTTCGAAAATCGTCTTAAAAGGTTGTCATGAACGTTTTGCAAAAACTGTCTTAGAAGATTTTTTGTTGTTTTTTATATTTGATGTCTCCCTATATTCTCTCGCACTATCTATATTCTCGCTCTTCCTTTCACTCTCTAACTCCCCCTCTAATGTTCTGAAGTTGTTGCGAAAGTGACCATGGCCACCTCTTTGTCAGCGCCTCCAAGACCAGATCCACATTGTGCTTATTCTTCCCACTATCGACGCCATGAGGAACATCATGTCATCCGCAATCATGGCCCCAAAGGAGCTCATCACACAAGGCGGCACGAAGGGCCGCTCGTGGCAAGTGTTTGTTGAAATTATTCAAAACAATGGCATGATGGGCCATTACGTTGGCTACTCCGCAACATTGCTCAGAAACTTGCCCACAGGATTTTTGAGTTACTCTTCTTTCAAGTATTTAAAAGTTTTGGTGCTTCAGGAGACTAAGCAGAGTTACCTGGAACTGATGCAGAGTGTTCTGTGAGGGGCCCTCACCGAGGCGATATCGGTGTCGCTCACGACGTCATTGGATGATCTAGGTTTATGACATAGGTTCAGGGCAACGGGGTGATCAAGGTTGTTGCGGTTATGTATGATGGGGTTTCGGCCACAATGAAGCGGATTTTGAAGGAGGAAGGGCAGGTGGGGCTTACTCGTGTAATGGGGCCCCGAGTGCTACATAATGCTTGTTTTTTGGCATTGGGGTATTTTGCTTTCGAGACAACGAGGCATTTGATTTTGCGAGAGTATCTTAGGAGGAAGGAGTTGGGTGAGAGGGGAACTCAAGTCTCTATTTCCGCTGGTTGAGTTTATGTTTTGGTTCTTTAATGCTTCTTTTTTATTTGGGTTTTAAATTACAGTTACTTACTTCATGTAGAATATTTCAGTAGATAAGGGGTATTTTGTTCTGGAAAATTAGCTACTACTGTGGCATAAGCAAAATGTAGGTGCTGAAATGTTTCTTATCTTGGTTACAATAAAGTGATATTGTTGATTCCAGGTCCTAGTGTCAGAAGTTTAGGATTGGATGAGCAATGACTTTAGGATCTTTTGTTTCTAAGATTTTGTTTAGGATAAGGCAGGTGAATTTCTTGTTTTTGTGGCACCCTCTATCCCAACTTACATATACTTAAGAAAAACATATAAAAATCCAGAATTTAATTAAATCAATTTTATTCAAATCACTTAAACAAATTCATGTGGTTAAAAGGGTCATATTTGTTTCATTGTTACCAAATAACACTTATTAAAAACATCTTCGACTCAAAACTCCAAAGAATAAAATAAAGACTCAGCGTGTGAACAAAATGATAAAAACTACATAGCCAAAACTTCATGCAATTAATACAAAATCCTATGTCTCAATGTCACATCCTATCAAAGCATTGTGTTCCAACATCCTCTAACATGAGGTTCTCCATAGTCATCCACCTAACCATCTGCTCTCACGAACACAAAGTTCGAGATCATCATAGGATCCAAACAAAAATAGTAGGTAGAGAGAGTGAGTTATCACATTCCTAACTAATAGAGAGAAACGGGACAACATAAATATACATATCATGAAATACAACTTACTTCAACACAACTTAAGTCATTCCACCACTTATCGTGTAACATCATATCTCAACACTACATGTCTCACACATTTTCACATCATTCACATACTCAAGGATCAAAACACAATATCACCCAACCAATCAATATCGATCAATACATAATCGTCATGCAACAAATATACTAAGACTCAATCATATATGCAATGTGGTGTCATGTCAATGAAAAACCTCATCGGGCGCCCATGAGTACATGACAAGACAAAACACACACTGGTAAGTCAAGTCACTTTCACTAGGTAAAATCATAGGGAGATCAGTCAGGGTCACTCTGTTTTGCATGAACACCCCAACCATATGGGATCAACATAGACTTCAAGGAACATTCAAACCGAATGTATTTACCCCCAAGGCCTAGACTCCGAAGAGTCCATCAAGGCCTCTCCCTCCTGATTCATGTCCAACCTAGAAAACATTTTTGCATGCAGACTATCTATGAATTGTACATAACACACGACTCCTTAATTGTTTACAAAATAATTTTAACTCATCGCGTCTCAAAGTGATTAAACTCGTCAGGTTCCCATAGTGGATCCCATCACAATACTCATCACGCATTAACTTGTCACCCTTAAAGGGTCTTACAGTCATGTGATTGTACGGTTCATAACTCACAACATCTCAATACACGTGTGTGATCTCACAATTTAACAAATACTCAACTTGTCACTTACACATAGCTCATCACACTTCCATAATCCCAAGACAACGCGTTATCACGCCTCATGCATCATATACATGTCACACAATAACAATATTAGTATGTTATGTGCATATGATTAAACTCCTCAAACAATTTCACATAATCATATCAAAATCATAGGTCAAAAACATGAAAACACCAAGAACACTCAATTTTATCAACCAATTCGCATTAGGACATCAATTGGCTTGTCAAACACAACAATCTCATAATTACAATCATAAAGGAAGAATTATAATATAGTAAACATCTCAAAATAAATCTCAATTTGATCCTATAAAGATCTCTACACATATTCATTTTAACTCCAATTGCGATAAACTCATCTTTTATCTCTAAGAGGGCTCACGTGTGTAGTTCAGTAGTGATAGTGGAGTCTCTAATGGTTCATAAGACTTCTCAAGCTTTTCCTTCGATTGCTTTGCAAGGGTTTCCAAGCGTTAGAGAGAAGGATAAGAGATTGAATCCTCAATTTCACTGTCTACGTGCAAGGGGCATTTCTCCCTCAAAATATTATTTCCTAAATCCTTACGGTGAGGATGTCAAAAATTGATTTTCGAACTAGGTGTTCAAACTTCACGATGATCCAATGGTTAATGAGTCTAGAATCATAGTCTTACTGGGACAAGTTTGAGTGTGTGTGAAAAAAGAGAGCTACGTGCGAGGGACATTTATCTCACCATAGACTTTATTTCACAAATACCAATTGAGGGAATGTACAAAAATGAATTCCGAACCTAGTGTTCAAATTTCACAACGATCAAACAGTTAACGAGTTCGAAATCGTAGTTTTACAATTACATATTTGAGTGTATGTGAGAAAAAGATAGGGTTTTGAAAAAACGAAGAAGAAAAAACGAATTTAATAGGAAGAGAGAGCTAGAGATGTAGCGTAACCGACCTAATGTCTCTATTTATAGTTAGGGTACTCTTACCCTATTATTTATTCTATTTTCTTTATTTTATTATTTTATAAAAAAATAACTCTATTTTACTTTCTATCAAATAGATAAATAAACTATCATTTTTATTTTATAAAAATATATTTATTTTATTTATTTTAAAATCATTATTTTAATTAATAAAATTATTTATCCTTATTTATTTAATTATAAAAATTTTATTATTTTTTAAAAACTCTATTTATTTTTAAATAAATTTTTTTAATTTATTTTACGAAAAATGAAATGTTAAAATTTTTGCATGCATACTTCATGAATATTAATATGGTCACATATTGGATGCTTATTGGTGTGTTTATTGTTATTTGTTCTTTTCTTCTCTATGGATCTGGTATGCGCAGATTGATTTGGGTATGGCTTGTGTGTCCTTTTATGAGTTGGAAATGTCAGACATAAGTAGTATTTTGCTGGTTTGTTCCAAACCCTCAACTTATTGCCTTGTTATTCTTTTTATTTATTGAAGATTTGAGTCTTATAATCACATTTTTGTCGGATATAATCTGTATCCTGCATCTCCTTATTCTTGTCAGATATAACCAACCGGTATGTTGAACTTCTATGTAAAACTCATGGAACATGTAGCTTTGAAAGGAAAGAGGCAGATTATAATGTGGATTTTACCTAGAGTTACCGGACCTGTGACAAGTGAGTGGCTTGGATTTTGCACCTGGATACAAGATTTTTTTAATAGAGTTGGGGAGAACTAGAATAACTTTGCTAATCCAAGGTCCAAAGTCACTGTTTTGTTTGGTTTATAATGGAAAAATTGGAAAGATTCCAACTTAAAACTTGCGATCCCTTGGACACTGTTAATATTGTTCTGATGCAAATGTTAATATAGTTAATGATATACTTATAATGCAAAATCCCCAATTTAATTTTCTGGTAAAACCAGCAACAATGCTACTCTGCTAGTTATTGGTTAATTTATATTTACATAGTATGGCTCTTTTTATCTCTTCTCTCTTTCCCATCTCATATTTTGGGATTAATTGTTAGTTATTAGTTATTTTTGTCTCCAAAAGAATTTAATAGATGTGATTACATATTCATTGATGCTCTTTCAGTCCTTGGTACCTTTGTCTACTTTTTATCCTTATTTTTTTTGTTGTATAGTGCAGAGTTGGTCTTAGAGGAGAAAATTGAATACCATGATTTTGTAAAGTCAGTTCCCGATGGGAACTCTTCAAATAATGAACACACCAATATCTAGACACTCCAACTCCAGCCAGATAAACAAAAGTATGAGCCCCAAAAATGGTAAATGCAAAATAAAAGTAAATAATTCTGTTTGAAATATAAATTTTCTTCTTAATATTAAGGACGGTCAATCTTGACTCTTGAGCCTATGCTGTTTTGACATTGTTATTGCGATGCATTAATCTGCTAGCAACTCATGGTTATTGACTAACCTTCAATCTCAAAGGAAAAGAGAAGAATGACATAGAAATAGTTCCTGGGAAAGGGAGATCGCAAAATGTGTCCAGAGATGTTATAGTTGAGTGCTGCACACTTGACCCCCTTTCCCATAAACAAACGACAGCTATAATTTTTTTTAATAAATTGATGACCAAACTGTGCTAGTAATCTTTAAGTACAAATTCTATGAATTTGACAAAAAAATCTTGAACACAATTCAATGTTAATAGTTATTAATTGAAAATTGTTTACTCTATTCAAAAATAAACTATAGAACTCTTAGTATGACTATAATTAGCTAAACCCATTTAACACAACAAAAGATATTTTAATATGTAATATATATAGCAGCTTTTAAGTTTATTTTAATCAGCATTAGAACGAACAGTACAATACTGTGAGTAATTTGTAATTGCTAAACCAACTCTGTCTTAGGTTTATATTTAAGAATAAAAAATAAATAAATAAAAGAATTTGTTTACCCAGTTTTTCGAACTATCACATGACATATAGCTAAGTCTAATAAAATAATACTAGAAAATCCAACTGGTGCTTTGCACAGTTATGGAACAAAATCAACCCAACATTTTAATTATAAAAAAAAAAAACACAAACTGCACATTTTAATTATAAAAAAAAACCACAAACTGCAGAGTGTGCAGGGTGAATAGTTTTTGAAGTGTTTAAGAAAAAAGAAAATATTAACTAAATTTAGATTAGGAAATAATAAAATGCACCAGAAAAACGTAATATACAAAAAAAATTAGGAAATAATATGATAACATTTATAGAAACTGATTTTTGTCAATGTCTTAAATTGAAATATTGTTTTTTTCTTAGAAATTTCATTGTTCTGGTCCGATTGAAATAGAAATGTGTTGTTGCCCAGAATATCATATTAGATAGTCCTGCGGAAAAGGATTCAAAAATGTATTAAAGGGGGGTAAATTTTTGTTTTATATAGATAGTCTAACTTATTTTTCTCAATTTATAGGCTGAAGTTCCTCCTCCTAAACAAAGGAGAACAGTGCATTTGCGGATTATGTGGTGAAGCTGGACATAATCAACGGACATGTCAGAAAGGTAGACATAAATGTTTATGAGAACAATCTCTTGATAGCTTTTAGTTTGAAACATGGTACACATTTTTATTACTTGTACTTGGTGCACAACATTTGGATACAACTTTATTTCAATATTCAGCACCATTACCTTTCTTTCTAACTTTCTCATTATAATTAAACAGATTGATTATAAATAGAGGTTTGATTCTTCCAAGTTGCATGCCTTGCATTTCTAGGTTATTTGTAAATTGTAAGTATTACATTAAGCCCTTGAGAAAGATTGTTGCAATGTTGCAACCGTGAAATTGGACAAGGTCCGCTTCCCTTGGCTCTATCACGAAAATAAGAGATGGAAAAAGATATCAGATGAATAAATTCCAAAACAGATAGCATGATACGGGGGTTAAGCTGCTCTACAGTTTTGAAAAACGGCATGAGATCTTAACAATTCCTTTAGTTTTAATATTTGATCATTTTAATATATAATGGAGGGGAAAATGAAAGAACATGAATTGAATTTGAAAAAAAAAATAGTTTCTGGAAAATTCTCCTTATGCATTGATCAATCAATCAAAAAAGATTACAAGAGTTGCTATATATACACTCAAAGCTATGGCTAGGAAGATAACTAACTAATTAACTAAGAATGTAAGTCAATAATTAACTAAATGGCAGAGAAATTATCTAATCCTAATACCCCGTCTCAAGGTGGGCAATGTATATCAACAAGGCCCAGCTTGCACACATTTTGCTTGAAAGGAGTAGGATACAAGGCCTTAGTAAACATATTAGCAAGTTGACATCCATAAGGAACGTAAGACAAGAGAATGAGGCCTTCATGAATCTTGATTGAATCAAATGACAATCCACTTCAATGTATTTTGTTCTTTCATGAAAAGGGGGATTCTTTGCAAGTTGAACTGTAGATTCATTATCAGAAAAAGTGCAAAAAGGAACAGGAATGGAGAGATGAAGATCATCACAAAGATACTTTATCCATTGTAATTCACAGGCAGCAAAAACTCTATATTCAACTTAAGTAGAGCTCTTGGAAACTATTCATTGCTTCTTAGCCTTCCAAGAGATCAAGGAATTATAAAAAAAAAAAAACACAATAGGCAGTGACTGACTTGCGACTAACTGGACATGTAGCCCAATCAGAATCAGAGAAAGCTTGGATCTTCAGGTCATTATTATCAACAGGATAGAAAATACCTAAGCCTGGAGCACCCTTCAAATATCTC